>NW_028239718.1:27500-50000 GCF_047967505.1 Dipteris shenzhenensis | reverse complement strand
GTCGGGGGTTCGAATCCCTCCTCGCCCCAAAATCATCCCTAAACGTCCCTTCCCTCTCAGTGGTAAGTAGGCAAGCAAAGATTGTGATTCCGGGCGCGGACGCAGAGCTGAAGCTGTGGGACTTGATCCTTCGCAAAGGCATGACTCTCTCGCCAAAACGGAATGATATATGACCTGACTCTTTCGTATAGTAAGCCTGATATTTAGTAGTCTCCAGCAGTAGCTTCTACAAGTAATTCATTGGTTCCCCCTCGAGTTGAATTCCCCGTTGGGAATAGTCCCGATTGGGACTCCGGAACGGGGTATTGTCACGGATCCACACCGACAGAACATCCCCCCTGTGGGGGAACCCCATCGGGAAGAATTCCCGGGGGTGGAATCTCCGGTTTTACAATCTAGTAACAAGTCGAGCGAGTAGAAGCCTTCGATACATCTAGACTCCGACGAGGACAAAACAAAGATTGATTGATTTGCTTATCCCAACCATTCAGTACTCTGGAGTAGGGATTCTCGAAGAAGCGACGCTAGACTCGGATCCTTAGAAGCATTAGATTGGCCAAGAGAAGGGAGGGTATGGAGTCTTCTATCCATTATTAGAGCTTAAAATAGGCATGATATTGAATCCTCTATCGGTTGATCGACTATATGGTTATAGTCCCGATTCGGCATACGGGTGTGGGAGAACTACCTCATTACTGAGAATCTCGAATGTGGATAATGTAAATCTTCAAAGATACTATCGGTTTCTACGATATATATTATGAGGAGGTACCTCCCCCTCCCCTGACGTAAGTGAAGTATTATCCCTATTGAAGGGAGGTACATCATCTAGACTATCTTCTATCCTACTGGAAATGGATGAATCTCCCGGGTGGGATTTGAACCTACGACCAATCGGTTAACAGCCGACCGCTCTACCGCTGAGCTACCGAGGAAAGTGGCAGATGATTCAATCCCATATACTTCCAGAGACTCTTGTTCCCTTGAGCCGCCCCTTGATCTGCAAGACGTTAACCACTCGAAGACCCAAAGCTTTCTTCGAGACTTCATGAACCTCGCGTACACCCTAACTCTCATTATAGGAAGAAGCAGTAATGATAGCAATCCCTTTTGCCTTCTCGGATAGAGCCTACGAATCGGGGGGGGGCTGGTGTGGAAGATCTCGGTCATGGTTGATCTTGGTCGTGATTGATCGCCCCCCCCCCAACCCCAAGATGCATATCGATCGATCACCAATCACTAGTTTCTATTTCTCCTTTTCCGGAAAACATAGTAGAATAGTCACAGGATACTTATAGAGGTATAAGGAATATCTTGGAAAGGAGAAGAAAAAACTCTTAGGAGACAAGAGAAACGAAGGCAGTTAGCAGTAGAATAATACCAATCATCAATCCGAATGAATAAGAAGATACTCTCCCGCCCTCCCCATATCTTGCGCTTTCTCCACCTATGGAACTCAAAATACCGGTGCCATTAATAATTCCGTCAATTACCCATTGGTCGAAAAGAAGAGTTAACTCACCCAGGAATCGAATACCTCTCACTAGAAGGATATCGTAGTAATGATCGATGTAACCCCGGTTGTGTGACCAGTCCCCAATGAGACGGTTAAATGAACCCATAGATTGTTTGGCAAAAGGATCAATATCACCGCAAGGTTGTGTGTGAGAGGATATCGGTCCATAAATCACGTAGGAGATAGATATTCCGGCTAGTGATAGACCAACCGAACCTGCTGAATCTATTAGCAATTGTACCAAATTTTCGGGATTGTTGTTGTCCTCTGAAAAGCCTGCAAGGGGAGTTAACCACTCGGATAGCAAATCGGGACCAGTTTCTCCTCCAGCGAGATTGACTCCTATTGATCCAACCAACGAAGTTGGTATCGACAGTACTACTGAAGGCAATTCCATCGAAACGTCTGATTCCTTAGGATATAGAGACTCAGAACGAATATTGGACTCTGCAGAAACTTTTCTATCGACTGAATCTTCCCCGTCATAACCTCCTGCTGAATCGACTCCTTCGTCTCGCGGGGGTGGAGGAACATCATTACCCATCTCCACTCGTTGCTATCGTTTTGGTGTTACTCCGAATGACACTATTCATAGAGGAATGGGATGAATTGGTACCGCCACCGGCGCGTAGATTCCCCTCAAACGTGAGGAGATAGATGCGGAACATGTAGAAAGCAGTTGGAACTGCTGTGAATGAGGCTATACATCCGGGGGGAAAGGAACGTAGCCAACTCTTTGCAATAATTTCATCTTTGGACCGGAAACGAGCTAGAGGTGGTATACCACAGAGAGAGAGAGTACCTGAAAGAAAAGTGATTCCAGTAATTGGCATATATTTTTCGCGAACCACCCGTGGGAGACATATTTTTGACTTCTATTGGGAGAGTATCCGACAACCCTTTCCATCGAATGAATTACTGAACCGGATCCGGGAAATAGCAAAGCTTTGGGATGGGCATGTGTAATGAGGTGAAACAACGAAGGTTTATAAGCACCGAGACCTAGAGCCAGCATCATGTAGCCCAATTGAGACATAGTAGAATAAGCTAAACCTTTCTTGATATCCTTCTGGGCAAGAGCTATCGTCGCTCCCAGTAGAGCCGTTATTCCGCCTATCCAGGAGATAACAATTCATGCTTAGAGGTAAGGTTTCAAACAATTCAAGCATTCGAGCTACAAAAAAAATTCCCGCAGCTACCATAGTAGCGGCGTTTATAAGAGCCGAAATAGGTGTGGGTCCTTCCGTTGCATCGGGCAACCATACGTGGAGTGGGGATTGTGCAGATTTAGATACCGGACCCAAAAATGGTAGAGGAGCACATGTATTGGCAAGGGAGGAGCCGGCGCTGTTGTTATCAATCAACTCACTAAATCAATCACACGATTCGCGGATCTCGAAACTACCAGTTATCCAATACGTACCTAATATACCCAATAATAATCCGAAATCTCCTGTACGATTAGTTGCAAAAGCTTTTTGGCAGGCATTAGCAGCACTTGGTCGTGCGAACCAAAAACCTATCGGCGAGTAAGAGCACATCCCTACTAATTCCCGAAAAACATGAATCTGTATTGGATTGGGACTGAACACTAATCCTGACGTGGAGGCAGTGGAGAAACTTAAATAGACGGAAAACCTTACGTATCCCTAGTCGTGACGCATATGACTATCACTGTAAATCATAACCAAGACACCTATGGTGGTGACTGATATCGACGTAATGGAAGTAAGTGAATCAACTGAAAATCCTATCTTTGGAGAAATATCGTCGTTGGGAATCCATGACCATGAGTATTCAAAAGTGGAGCGACCAGTAACTTGTTGCCAGAATGTTGCGATAGAGACGGACATAGCTGCGGCTAATGAAAGAACACTGAGCATAGCACGTATACGACGAAGGCTCTTAGTGGCTTTTGGAAAAAGAAACGATGCCAATCCGATCAAACCAGAGGTTACGAATGGGCGTGAGGGGACAATCCAAGCACATTCATAAGATAATTCCATAAACATATTTAACCCGGGTTTGGAACTCTTTCTGTCAATAGTTGTCAGATATATGGAGCGTCGAAGAATGGAATATATATGGACAGGGTGAGATCACGCGTATCAAACCGAATAATCCATTTGTTTCTCGTTCTGGTGCGAGCCCGGCGTCGAGACTTGACAGGAATCAAATGTGTCGGAGATACTTATCTAGGTTCCATTTTTTGACCCCAAACCGATTGAGTTGTTTTGGGTTATTTTTCACACGACAAGACTATTACGGATAGACATGCAGCAATTGATACTGGAGGAAAACAACTCCGAGTAGAACCGGGGAGATTCTATGATGTTCGTCACTTCGCTCTGCTTGGGCACAACGCATCAGAGTCCAATACGGTAATGTCGATATATCGAGTTTCATTGGTTTGTTCACGGATCCAAAATTGATCTCGGACATCCCCGGCTGAGTAACGCAACTGCTAGGGGGCGCGTCTTGCATCCCTGTTTCGAGAGGAAGAAAGTGATACGGAAGATCCATTCTAAGAAGAAGACGCGAAGGAAATCGGGATACAGACAGGATTTGGTTCGATCTGTAGTAGATCCCATTTGCTTAAATGGAAAGGAGTTGGTTGGTTAGCAAATTGTTATCATAAAGAAGTCAATGATTCTTGCTGGGATTCTTTTGCATAGAATGGAAACCCAGTTCCCCCAGTTGTTCCCCTTCTAATGATTCTACGCAATCACCCCCTCCCTCATTATATTGATTCTACTCGTACGTATCAACATACTCGTCGCATTCATTTCGATGATAAAACCGAATAGATAGATTTCATTATGGCAGTTCCAAAAAAACGTACTTCTAGGTCGCGGAGGAAGATTCGCAATCATATTTGGAAGACCCAAACTAATGAAGTAGCATCGAAAGCTTTTTCTCCAGCTAAATCCATTTTGACTGGACGGTCGAGAAGTTTTTAACTATGTGACAAATGAAAAAATTTCTGAAACTGTCAGTAGTACTCCCCGGTTGTAACAGGAATTGCCGTATCAATAGGACGTGGGGTCGGTCGGAATAGATAGTGAACTATTTGTTTGTTGGAACGGGAAGACGAGATAAGTGATTGTCAGGGAACTTATTGATGAATTTGGATCCCTAGTAAGTAGTACGGGTACATGTTGATATTATTGCGTGACGGTACCGTGCGGTAAATAAAATCCAAATACTAACAGAGTTGTATCAATGAATGTTGGTAATAACCACGAGGGGGGGGGGGTTACGTGCATGAAGAAGGAGCCCAATCCCTCTCTTCCTTCCTATGATACAAGGGTCTCGATCACGATCATCGATTTATCTCTATCCCTACTACGAATGGGTATGGGTCGATAACACCCAAAGAGAATCGGGAGATAAATCTGCGTTCCCGGAACGGGAACGTCTTCTATTCCGTTTAAAATATGTTCCGACCTCGTTTATTCGGAATAGCAGGATTTGAACCTGCGACCTCCATCACCCCAAGATGGCACGCTACCGAGCTACGCCATATCCCGTTATTCTATACAAGTATAGCGCCGTATACCTAATCAACTATAGACAGGGAAGGTCCCTTGTTGTGCGTGTGTACTCTCCCCCAGGAAGATTGACGATTCACCCGAAGATGTGATATCATTAATTACGATAAGTATAAACGAGTAGCGAGCCGCTATGGTGAAATTGGTAGACACGCTGCTCTTAGGAAAGCAGTGCTAGAGCATCTCGGTTCGAATCCGAGTAGCGGCATTTAATTTCAACCTGCAGGGAGGGCTGTGTCTGATACAACCACTGGGAAAAGCAGTAGGAATAGGAATTCTCCCCGTTTCGACGTTTAAGGGGTACCCGAATCTCCTGGGAATAATGGGTGGGTGGTACATACTCTCCAAAATCTCACTAATTTCACTGGATTCTCCTCATTACGATTCACACCGATATAGAGCACATATTCGCTCACATTTCTTTCTTACGCTTCTTTCCGTCACTCTGTTTCACCGGATGGGGCTGGCTCGCAAGCTCAAGAGACTCATTAGTTTGAGCGTTGGAGGTATGACAAATTGCTTTCATCTGTATAACGGGATTTACGACGATTCGTCGATTCAACCCAAACATCTACCACCGAGCAATCTACATGAATCATCTATGTTTCTTTCACGGAGCTTCTCCCCAATGCATGTAATTATGAGAATTAGGAGTCGGAACGAATGGTCAGGTGCAGTCACGGCACCAGGTGCCATGTCGACCCATGGATTCGCAACTCTGGGTCTTCCTGAGGAAATGCAACAATCCACACCGCTAGTACCTGCTCTGCAACCTCATCGGTTAATGACGCATGTAAGTATGATGCCACTAAGCCATGTGACTTCGTTATGTGGATCTCCATCAGCAACATCTCCACCGATTGCCACCTATGACGCAGAACAATTTTCTATCCCCGGTCCAAATCAAGAATTTCCTACCTGGACCCCCTCTCCGGGAGTGGATATACACTGCTACGAGCAGGCAGGAAGTAATCCGAGAAACAGTTTTCATCGACTATCCTTGAATTCACGTAGGTGCCGATTGATCCACCAATTGGACCGATGGAGTTATCGAATCATCAGCTTAGGGTTTCCTCTACTGACTGTTGGTATTCTCTCTGGAGCAGTGTGGGCTAATGAAGCGTGGGGATCCTACTGGAGCCGGGACCCTAAGGAAACCTGGGCATTAGTGACTCGGCTGATATATGCTATTCATCTCCATACCAGAATAACTAGTGGTTGGCAGGGGGAAGGGCCTGCTATTGTAGCATCTACAGGATTCTTCATTGCTTGGATTTGTTTCTCAGGGGTTATCCACCAGGAATCGGTTTTACATAAATCACGGGTGGCTTACTTAATAATTAGGTAGAAGACCGCTAATTCGATCGGGGGGAGAGATAACAAAAAATGTTACCTCGTCAGATGCTTGAAGTGTTACATGTATTCAATTTCGTGATTTGAATCAGAGTCTGCATGAGGAATCGCGCTGTGGATTCCCTCACCCAGACATTCATGCAATTACGTCGCCAGCGGCATGGATTCCCACTGCCTTCCCTTATAGGAATTAATACCAGAACCGCTTCCAAGAGTAATCCTCATTGAATAGATATGTTCGACTACCGATCCAAACGATACTGCGTTTTATTGCCCCTCTACTATCCCATAAAAGAGTACGGAACCAGGATAGATAGTATTTTGTGATTCCGTAGAGATGCAACCATGTCTGGATACAGACCGATACCGAGGATTGGTAAAGAGAGACAAATCGATATGAATATTCCCGCGGTCCGGAATCAACTGAATATGGATCCGAATAGTTGGATATTCTGTATCCGTAGAATATTCGACGTAACATAGATAACAAATAAATGGGAGTTAATACTGTACCAATCGCTTCGACTACTACAACCGATAACTTAGATATAGATGAATAATGCTGATTAGTCACTATTCCTGGAAATACCATCAATTCCGATACAAACCCACTCATCCCAGGTAATGCAAGGGATGCCATTGAGAAGATACTAAACATAGTAAATATCCTGGGCATTGGGGTAGCCATCCCCCCTAATTGATCGAGATAAAGGGTACGTGTCCTATCGTAACAAGTCCCTCCAAGGTAAAATAGAGCGGCACCTATTAACCCATGGAAATCATTTGTAACACAGCTCCATTAAGACCCGTATCTGTCACGGATCCAATTCCAATTGTTACAAAACCCATATGGGAAATTGATGAATACGCTATTCTCCTCTTAAGGTTACGCTGACCCGGCGGAAATCAGGGATGCATAAACAATTTGGACTGATCCGAATAGCACCAACCACGAAGCAGGTATGGAATGAGCATGAGGTAATAATCCATATTAATTCGAATCAATCCATACCCTCCCATTTTTAGTAATACCCCAGCCAGCAACATACATGTGCTGTAATGTGCTTCCCCATGAGTGTCTGGCAACCAAGTATGAAAAGGGAATATTGGCAGTTTCACGGCATACGCCACGAAGAATCCTAGATAAGAAAGCACTTCTAGTGATATAGGATGTGATCTGCTTGCCAAATCTCGGATATTGAAGGAGGGTTCCTGGGTCCCGTAGAAACCCATAGTTAGGGCACCTATTAGGAGAAAGATAGAACCACCAGCCTGTGTATAGAATAGACTTCGTGGCTGAGTATAGACGTCTCTTCCCACCCCACATACATAAAAGTAGGTAGATTGGGATTAATTCCAACTCCCACATAGGAGAGGAAAGCGAAATGTCTCGAGAAGCAAACAGTCCTATTTGGCCGCTATACATGGCCAACATCAAGAAATAGAATAGACGTGTATTCCGCGTAACTAGCCAAGCTGCTGAGGTTGCCGAAGTAGTGACAAATCCTGTCAGTAGAATGAGACCCATGGAGAGTCCATCAATACCTGAACTCCGATGGGAATTGATTGAATTTATCCAACTAGAATCCTCCACCAATTGAATGCATTGATCATCGATATGGAAGTGACAATGAAAGATATAAATGATTAGTAGAAATTCCGATATACAAATGCCTGGGGTATACCACCGAACGATCTTATTCCCATTGGAGGGAAGCATTGGAAATAGCGAACCCGCCAGAATCGGAAAAAGAAACAATTGTGGTTTAACCAGGGTACGTTACTCATCGTGGATGGAAAAATATTTTAGCGGGGGGAGGGGGGGGGGAATCTTAATACCCCAACTCCATACTCAATAGAATTGAGTATGAATCTTTGAGTATGAGTTGGAAAGAAAACGATTCGATTCTTGAATCTCTTTCTTGACCGATGAATCAATAAGCTAGACCCATACTACGAGTCGTCTCAGCTCCCGGATAGACGCGTACACTCGAGGAATCTGTTGGACAAGCGGATTCACGTCTCTTACAACCTACACAGTCTTCTGTTCTAGGAGCAGAAGCAATTTGATTGGCTTTCACCCATCCCGGGGGATCGTTTCCAATGCATCTGTCAGACAGGCTCTTACGCATTAGGTGCAACCAATACATGTGTCATAGATCTTTACTGAATGTGCCGTCGAATTTGTTCACTCCTATTGGATTGACGTGTCAAAGATATTCTCCTGTTGGGGTTGTTGAGGTGTACCTACCCTCCCCCCTGCCCCCTACCCCTTATTTTCCATTCAATCAAATCTAAGATTTGTATTGATTTGGTTTTTCCGCATCTACCTACATAGACACTCCGTGGGTGGAACTCTCCCATCTCCTCGTGAAATGAATGGGTTCTGCAATATGGGAGGGACGGTACAAGACAATTTTAAAGGAACGGGATAGGTAGGGATTCAGATAGGTATGACATAATTTTCGGAATGAAATGCAATTGTTAGGGGGGAAAACGACAGCATTACCAGCTGGATGTGATACACCTGCATTGAATAGCGATTCGCCCAAATAAATAAGCGTCATCGACGAATCAATTACCATTTTAACAAATCAAATTGATCGATACGAGTCGATCTTCTATTACGCTGGATGACCGAAGCAATGGATAACCCAATAGCAGCTTCGGCAGCTGCAACGGCTATTACGGATATTGAAAAGATTTCCCCCTTCATTTGTTCATTGTCAAAGAAATTGGAGAATGCTACGAGATTTATATTAATGGCATTCAGAATCAGCTCAAGACACATCAGTGCCCTAATCATGTTTCGACTCGTGATTGATCCGGAAAAGCCAACGCGATAGGGATAAGCACCTAGAATCAGTCCATGTTCGAGCATGATGTATTAACCCCCCGGAAACTTAATTGGTTAACCTACGAGATGAGTTTACGAGAAGTTGTAATTAATTAGAAAGATGGGGAGTCATCTCCAGACGACGAAGCAGGTTCTTCGTCGGGTCTGGTTATTCCTTCACCACGAGCCATTGTAATCGCCCCTACTGAAGCCACTAGGAGGAGGATAGAAAGGAGTTCGAATGGAACCAGAAATTGTGTTAACAATTGGTATCCAATTCGCTGGATGTTGTTTTTTGAGACTCCCCCCACAACATCCCTCGATGGGTCGATTGGATTTATATCAGACCATTTCGTATCTCGAATTGTAGTGGTTGATAAGATAGATAGACCCGTACAAGCTCTAAGGCAATAGTATCTCCCATATTCCAGGAAATGGTTGAATTGGAATCTACTGGTTCGTCAATAACCGTTACGGCAGACACGATCGAAACATTTATTATGCTCCTACATAGATAGGCGATTGTGCGGCAGCTACAGAATCGGCATTCGGTACGAGATATGGGAGAGATATACAGATAAACACCAGTCCCGATGAAGAGGCGGAATAAAACTATATAGCAGATAATACCACTCCTACACTTCCCAGTAGAATACCTAATTCGATTAGTATCAAGACAGATTCATAAATTGATTCAGGTAGATTCATTATGCCCAGTTATTTTGATTCTCCCATCTCACTATATTACTATTCAATAACGACGTGGTATGTGTGTGACCTACTTATGTAACCCCCTATTGGTAGAAATAATTGAAGGAGGGATATCTCTGCATAGCAGAGATATCTCGATATTGAATCATCTCCGACTTACTATTTTTTCTAACCAGGGAGTCGGTCTATCTTCCAAACTTCAGACGGAGATTCAATTGACACCACGAGTGACAGTTCGATTATTGGGATCTCCTTTCGTGACTCCCCCAGATGAATAACTCAGAGTTGGAACTACTTGAATTGCGGAATCCTGGGAGACAGAGAGGGGCAAACGTCCCGGAGCCATTTGATCATAATTTGATTCGTGACGATCATAAGTCGAGGGTTCATACTCCTCAGTCATTGACAAGCAATTTGTTAGGCGGTATTCGACACAATTCCCACAGAAGATACGAACTCCGAAATCAATGCTATAACTTCTTAATCGTTTTTTTCTGATGCTTCTTATCAATCTCCGGTCGACGACAGGCAGGTTAATCAGACATACTCGGACACGTACCTCACAAGCAATGCATTTGTCAAATTCAAAATGAATTCGTCCACGGAATCGTTCGGATGATATAAGTTTCTCGTAGGGGTATTGGATAGTCACAGGTAAACGATTCAGATGGTCTAGAGTAACCGCAAAACCTTGACCAGTATACCTCGCAGCTCGTATTGCTCGTTGACTATAATCCTGGAATCCAGTTACCGTGGGAAACATGTGATAGATAATCCTGGGGGAGTTCCTTAGTTTCTAGAGATTGGATAGATTAAAATCGGGGTGACATTGATGTAAACTATGAGGGGAATATCTCATTTTAGAGATGGTAGTCGAAACGAAGCTGTCAGCAACGGATTTCCCGGAGCAACGGGCAGAAGAGATTTCCAGCCGAGATCTAGTAATTGGTCTATTCTGACTCTAGGTAATGTCCATCTCGTTGCGATAGAAATGAATAGGAATAGATAAGACTTGGCTGATGTGGTAATGACACCTGTTACTGCATCGAATACATCAAAGGATTCACTGCTGAGAGTCCGAAAGGGAAAAATTTGCCCTAATTCTTGAAGAAATGGAATTGGTGAATCCCATCCACCCGGATAAAGGACTGTTACAAACGACGAGGAAACCAATGAATTTGGGTAAGAACCAACATAGAATGAACCAGATTTTATACCTGAATATTCGGTTTGATAACCCGCTACCAGTTCCTCCTCCGCCTCTGGTAGATCAAATGGCAACCTTTCACATTCTGCCGATGGGGATATGAAGAAAGCTATAAAGCCTATAGGTTGACGCCGCAGATTCCATCCCAGAAAACCATACTTAGATTGTGTTTCAACTATGTCAACCGTACTTAAGCTATCAGATAATTATAGTCGACGGTACAATTGCTATTACCACCTCTGATTCGAAACCGTACATGAAATTGGGATTTCATACGGCTCCCCATAAGTCACCCGAGAGGGGGATTGGTAGTTAATCACTTCCTTTGCGCGACACCCCCCTGAGGAGCGTCCCAATCTCAACCAATGGGATTCTGTTTGCTACAGGGAGTGATAGCTTCTGAATCCATCTCAACCTTTTCAGTTATTTTTTGATATAATTCGGAATCTTCCACCGTTTCTCGGTGGAATGGGATTTACCGATACTTCTTTTATATCTCCACATAGATGGATCCCTACCTATCTTTATTTCAGCCGAGAAGAGGATTAGCCTGAGGATTCCTATGATCCCAATCCTCTTGAGACTACTACGTAAAGGAGATACTCGCATATATCAATAATTTTTTCCGCCAGGGGCAGAAAAATCAAACCGTTGAAAGGATTACTTCGTTCCGGATAGTCATAATCTAAGTAGATAGGAATATACTCGGGATTGGGATTTTCAAGATGTACTACCTAGTCATCCCTACCGAGGCTAAGTCTTTATCCAATTAAAGAGAAAAGAGATTTTATTATGCAACTTTTTTCTCCACCCTTCTCACAAATCTCTTGTGTATATTAGTGTTCCTGACCATCCACTCCCGCTCAATCCCGGAAAAGAGGTTCAGTCCCTTCTTGTCCCCGCTTCAGGCCCTGTAAATCTATCCCGTACCTGGGGGCAAACAGTGTTTACTGCTCGGACATGCTTTCACTCCCGTACATGGGGGATGGGACTCGATTCACTCGCTGCAAGACGCTGTTCGATCTCACCCAGATGACTATCCAGTTGTTCTGTCAAATCAGTGAAAGATTCTTCATTCCGAATCTCTATATCGGAATAACCCTCTTCCCATCAATCTTATTCAGCGAGTCGCACGTGGGGATATGGATAGTACACATGGGGCTGGGGGTATTTCGTAACTAATTGATTGAGCAGCAGCTCTAAGACCACCTGGAGGGGAATATTTATTATTTGAACCATATCCTGCCATAAGTAGCCCTAGGGGAACGATACTTGAGATGGCGATCCAAGAGAAAGCACCTATACTCAGATCAGCTAGAATAATGTGCTGCCCGAAGGGTATCACCAAGTGGCTTATAAAGACTGGTATGACTACCACAGCTGGTCCAATATTGAATAGCCAAGTATCGCCCCTGGCTGGAACAATATCTTCCTTCAGTAGGAGCTTGACTCCATCGGCCAGGGATTGGATAATTCCCAAAGGACCTGCATATTCAGGTCCGATACGCTGTTGTACCCCCGCAGATACCTTTCACTCGAGCCGTACGATAACTAATACTCCTACTGTAATTCCTACGATAAGGGTGGGAATGGAAATCAGAATCCAAATCAATTCGGAAGAATCTCTCGAAACTCCCAATTTGTGAAATAAGTCAATCACGCGTTCCTCGAAATTTTTTGTACCAATTGCCGTTTCGGCGATCAACCTCCCCCATGATGATATCTATACTACCTAATATTGTCGTAATATCGGCTAGTTTCATTCCTTCTACCAATTGAGAGAGAATTTGCAGATTTATGAAGCCAGGCGGACGAATCTTCCGTCTCCGGGGAGAAACACTATCATCTCCAATCAGAAATATCCATAATTCCCCTTTGGGAGCTTCCACCCTTACGTAATGCTCCTGCTCAGGTAATTTGAAAGTGGGAGAGGATTTCTTACCGACAAATTGATAGTCAAAATCATTCCATCCCATTTCCTTTCGTTGCTGACTAAGGCGTCGAGATTCCAAATTTTCATATGGACCTCCCGGAAGGAGTCTCGAGGCCTGTTGAATTATTCTTATGGATTCTCTCATCTCGCCGATTCGTACCAAATAACGGGCCAATGAATCTCCTCCTGTTTGCCATTGGATCCGCCAATCCGATTCGTCATAACATTCGTAGTGATCCACCTTGCGAAGATCCCATTGAATCCCCGAGGCTCGCAACATGGGTCCGGATAAGCCCCGATCTATAGCTTCTTCCCTACCAGTGACACCTATCCCCTCCACTCGTTTCAGAAATATAGGATTATTTGTGATAAGTCGTTCATATTCATCGACTTTTGAGAGGCAATAGTGGCAGGAATCCAAACATTTATCTAGCCACCCATATGGTGAATCTACCGCTACTCCCCCGACGCGGAAATAATTATGCGTCATTCACATACCCGTAGCAGACTCAAGTAAATCATAAATCATTTCCCTTTCTCGAAATGTGTAGAAAAAAGGGGTTTGTGCACCGACATCCGCCAGAAAAGGTCCGAGCCATGACGGGTGGGGAGCTATTCGACTTAGCTCGAGCATAATAACTCGTATGTAACTAGCTCTTCTCGGTATTTGAATATTTGCCAACTTCTCCGGCGCATTCACTGTTATTGCCTCGGTAAACATGGTGGCTAAATAATCCCATCTCGTCACGTGGGGAAGATACTGCAGAATCGTCCGGTTTTCAGCAATTTTTTCCATCCCTCTATGTAAATAGCCAAGTATTGGTTCACAACCAACGACATTTTCACCGTCTGGAGTAACAATAAGTCGAAGGACACCGTGCATCGACGGGTGGTGGGGACCCATACTCACTATAACTGGATCCACTTTCGTAGGAGGTATACCCATGAATTATGTTCCTGGTAATTTTTGCAGACCCTAGCTTCGGTAGAACTGGATTTCTATAAATTGGAATCGGCGTCTCTTCAATCTCCGAATACCCAAGTTGCTTATTATGTTATCGTATAAAGTCGGATCCTTTTTGGATGAATGAATTAAGAGACGCTTGCGTCTTCCCAATAATTTCCACAAACCCCTCTGAGAGGAGTAATCCTTGGAATGTGATTTCAAATGAGAAGTGAGTTTCGAGACTTGATCGGTCAAGTAGCATATTTGAGACTCAGCAGACCCTGTATCCCCTTTCTCACAAATCAACGTCGAATTGGTAGATATAGCCTTATCCGTAATAGTAGTAATAATAATTGTTTATCGAATTCATTGTATAGGATTTGCCTACTAATTCGGGTAGTATTGGTCCGAGCGAGGGAGATGAATACTCCTATAATCGGGGAAATCGTCACTCAATAGATTCGGTTATCGGTGGGAATTTGTTTCCCACCAACGAGTAGTTACAGCTCCGCATCTGATAAGTAAGGTAGGTATCTGCCCCTCCTTCTATCACACACTTGATTGAGATTACCAAGATGTTAGTAATATTAGTCGAGCAAATTGTCGAATCTACGTATTCTCCCCCCCGTCTCAAATAATGGGATACATGCGTATTCTGGGCGTGGCAATCGACTTCCTATTATTTGTGTCGAAGCGGAATCTGGTCATACAAGCTAATTCTTCTAAGCGATAACTGGGCCAAAGGAAAGTTTGATTTTCTGAGTCCCACTCAGGTCGCTAGACTCTTCACTCTTGTTCATCCATTCCACTCCAGAAGGGTAGCCCAAAGGGTTCCCTTTCGGATTTCACGGAGCTCAAATTCAATAGGGATCTGAGAAATCGCGATTTGCGACGATGTCTCGGAAGCAGGAGATCTTCGATGTTATGGAGATAGGAGCGATTCCTATTCCTCTCCCCATTGATGAGTGACAAACGCAGCATGCACCCGCCAAATTATTTCTATTCAATCTTCTTTTGAATCTGTTTCGAAATTTCAGTGGGATACTAACCATTTTATACATGAGAATCTAATCATCGAATATTCGCGGTAAACGATGGGCTGAAATAACAAACAAATCATCTAGAATCTCGCGTTTCTCTTCGTTGAGAAAAAGATTCAACAAATCGCAATCTATACCCATATTGACACAGAAGGAAGTAAAGATCCTGCTCATTTTCTAATACGTTGATGAGAGATATCAAATCCCTCAGTCTTTATAATTCTCTTTCTAATGCTTCGGATTCCCATTTCCATTGAAAAATATAATAGTGACTCCCTCTCTCTTAGAAGTATTTCATCCGAATCAATCTCTTCTTCCTGTAACCCGTAATCCGTGCCTAATCTCTGAAATCTTTCATTTGGGGTAGCGGGAACCCTCTCCCACAAAATAGAAGTCCCAGGTACAAATTTCGATCTTGTTTCGTATACATCCTTTGCTTCCGCGGGATCCGGAATTACCCACAACACCAAATCGGATTTCGGATTCAACTCACGTTCCGGATCAAGTATTCGTGGATGAGAAATTCCCTTCCCTGCAATAAGTTCTCTGATACGATTCCCTAAACGAGTTTCCCTTATCGCCGCATTCCACCCCGCCGGAAATTTTTGTATATCTACATCTCGTGAGGAATCAATAAAACTATGTAACAAATAACTGTATTTACGACGTTTATTGATATTTCTCACTCGATCTCTGAGGAAAGGGGTTTCAGTATATATGGAATAATCGTTTTGTCTATCACGAAATACATATTCATGCTCGGCGAGAAAACTTCCCCCGATGCTTCTGAATCCATATAAATTTTCGATGTCCGATCTCCATCTCTTCGGTGCAATTTTTTGCCATAACTCCAATGACAGGTTGTACTTGTCGGGACAGCCTAACAAACTCCCCAAATCATTTGCATTCAATTCCCAAAGTTGTTTGGAAAGTCCCCGCATCGTAGCAAAATTATTAATATGTTCATCGATACCATACCCACGTACAATCCCGCCAGTTCTGTCATCGGGACATCCCACGGAATCGCTCTTTCCCCCGTCATGTTTACCGCCATCAAAAAATTCTGGGGTTTCCCCTCCCCCTTTCGGATAACAACCATGATCACCGCGCGGATAATTCCAATCTTCCGAAGCATCATCCAGATTCTCATTATCCTTACATCCCTTCCGGTTATCGAGATACCCCGCATCCTTGCTATCTTCCGCAATTTCCATCAAAGAATCCAAATCCAGGTTGTTTTTCATGCTTACATGCCACAGAATGTCGTGAATGTGCGCCTGAGACGGTAATCCTATAGATTGATTATCGATAACTCGCGGTATTCCCTCCCTAATTCCGGAAATAGCTAGAATTGGGTGGTTTGCATCCCCATGAACCCCACCAACTTGATTCGTCACTTTCACCAGTTGCACCCGAAATCTAGCAAAATTGTCGAGATAATGAGCAAAAGCTCTATTGACTCTTCGAAATAATCCCGCTACTAGTAGAAGATACTTCTCAAACAATTCTGCGACCGATATGCGGGATCTCAAATAAATTCCCTGAATATTGACTAATTTCGTTTGGAATCTCAAAGAACTAGTCAGATTTGTATTAATTAGTCTGTCATCTATTCCCGGTTTACTAAAACGGAGTGATTTGGTGCTACGCCCACCCCCGCCAACCCCTTCGGTTAACAGATTTCTGAATGCATGCATGTCTGATTCGGGTTCGGATTTGGATCCACCAACGGTATCTTTTACTGGTTCATCATCGGTACCCGCAAAGTATCGGGATTTATTATCAATGGGAATTGATGTTTCATCTATTCCACCAGTACCTGGTATCACCGTGTGACGGCCCCTCTTTCCACCCGGTCCCTGTATCATTTGGAATATCTCCCCCAACAAAATCGGTTCCACTCCAATTCTCCCAAATCCCTTCAATTTTACGAAGGAAATTCAATTTCCCCAATGGAAACCTTGCGGATACACCCAATTTGGAGTAGAGACGACGCATTTGCCTAGTCCGCAATGCGAGACTACGTCTCAAAATTCTCATCAATTTCTTCCGGATAGGTTTCCAGAAGGAGGGATCTTTCTTAATAGTTCCAAAAGGTACATCTGTTTGGAATCCCCAAGCTGTTAAATAGCTAGATGGAGATTTTCCTCGCCTCAATCTATTTTTTCTCCCCGATTCCCGAGTCTTGAGATACCTGGGATTCATATCATTTTCCAAAATGGTTGGGCGCCTCCTCCCGCGAGTACGCCAAGGCTTCAACCGGAAAGGATACAAAATCTTTATCTGAAGACCCTCCTTCAACCAACGACCGGGTAAACGAGTGTGTGAGAATCCCTCGCCGTCGTAGGTGCATTTGATGTGGGATTCTTTGCGCCACTCACTCCAATCCTCATCCCATTCGGGAGCTTGAAAAAATAAAATACGACCGAAATTCTTGAGTGTTATCAATACAGGCAGTTTCACATATTTCCGAAGAGTCGATTGCATAACCAATAATAAACCCCGCCCCGTGTGGATGGAACTCACATCGAACCTAGCTGCTATAGCTGGGCGGTCGGATTTCGCTCGCTCCCCCTCTCTCGAGGATGAAAGAGATATTAGTTCCTGTTCGGGTTGGGTACTAGTTTCTCTCCTCGCGTCACCGGCCGATTCCTCAAAATCTACACCAGTTAATTCTCCGGCAGGAAATCGAAACGGAGTGGGTAGTTCCATTAATCTAAAGAAGAGAGGTGAATGTGCCTTATCTTGAAATACTTCCCAAACCAGTGTCTTACGTCTTCTGGAGCGCATAGAGCCTTTTATAGGTTTCCGACGAAAATCAGAGCTTTTTGCAAAACGTTTGACCAGTCTGCGTGTTTTCAGCCGCGTCTTCCCGACGCTGATTGCTAAATTTTTTAACTTTCTGTTACGAATATCAGTTGACCCACCCGCGACATCGAACCTATTATCATATATTAAGTGAGTATTGCGGGCCAATTCCTCCGACAGTTCCTCAATCTCGAGGATCGAACGTATTTTTTGTTTTGAAGAGTCAAGTCTTTCCCCACCAATTAGAGGTACGTCTAGCAAGCGGATCCAATCGAAGGCACCACAATCATCTCTGAGATAGGTGAAGAATAAAGCTAACTCTGTCGGAGATGAAGAAAATTTGAAGACTTGATCCCAAGTTACGGGGGTGGAATCACCCTTCGAAACTGAATAGTTTGTTTCTCCCACAACATCTTCAATCACGGCATCATCCGGTGTTTCGAACATGAAAATAAATATTTGCAAAGCATTTTTAGGTAATGCTTCCCGGGGAAGAGGAATCTCATTGCTTCTCAACTCTTTATACCTGATAGACACCCAATCCCGAATCTTATTACCGGAATTCAATTCATTGGCATACTCGTTGTTGTCAACCGCTTGCGATGCCAATGAATCAGACAGTATCCAGAATGAATCCGAGTTTGGAATCCTAGCACGACATGAATTATTCAAAAATGGATCATAAATCTTAGGTAATTCACCTCCGTTATCAGCCAATCCGGTCCTTCTTTCCATCGCTTTCCAGAAGATAGGCTCGGTGTCTAGGAATCGAATTCGGTCCTTTAACTCATTATTCAAATCCTTGTTTTTCCTGAATTGGTTCAAAATCCAGTCTTCATGCAGATGATGAGCTGGAAGTGGCATATCCGAATCCTCTAACGAGGTTCCTAACTGGTCTCCAAAGATCGACAAACTGGGTAACGCCGTGAGAGCCAACCGCTGTTTTCCACTAGTCAAACATTTGCTGAAAAAGTGATTTGATACTTGCTTCTTCACTAAGCTATCGCCGCCGAATCGGCTATTCTCTATATATCGTAAAGGACGATTTGGTTTGTATGGGTCGAACAAGGACGTGGGCCACGACTTGAAAATCCATAGCATCGAATCTGACAACTCCCGGAGATTGTTATCGAGCAAGACAAGTTCGTCTTCAAAATTCTTGGTGAAGAGAGGTACTGGAGCCTTACCCAAATAAACCAGTACATTAATGAGAACAACAATACTAAAAGTTTTGTAAATGACGCGTTTCATCAGCAGGTAGAGTATGGGTGAATCATATTCTACGCGAACCAGAAGTAATCTGGACAAGTAGCTGAATGACATATGACCGAGTGACCAACCCACGAAACTACTAATCAGAAATGTTATGTTGTTGCTATATCGAAAAATAAATAGGTGAATTGGTCTCGCCAATACGGGACTTGGTAAAAGAATTGGATTTAAAATCTGGAAAATGAAACTATCCAAGAATATATTACCGATTCGAAAGTCACTGAGTGAATTGGTCGGACGTAGAGTTCGATAATCCGGTAAATCCTTGGTTCGGAACCAGTAAAATAACATGTATGGTACTATTGGGACAGTTACAACATGTGGTTTCACTATCAATGCATATAGAGGTGAACAGAATATTGACAGAAATATTAGTAGCTATCCCATCATCAAACCACTCAAAGCGACGGTACCACTAAGATTCCCTCCCAAAAGAAAAGCTCTTATGGATAGTATTTGGGAGGGTCCAACGGGTAATGTTGTTAGTAATCCATAATATAGTCCGAATATTATAGGTGGACCTGCCACCTTCACCCGAGTAAGCAGCGAAACCTGCAGTAGATACAACGACATTTGAACGCTTTCTACGTTCATAATTATTTCCTTCCCATATTTTTCAGTTTTTTTTTTTTCCCGTAGAGTGCCGGCAACCTCTCCGTACCACTCCCGTAGCTAGCACAGCAACTCCTTCGGAAAGGAGTCGATGGATTTCTTAATCATGAGGAGACAGAATCCCATGATTAAGAATTTGGAGACGTCTCTATGCATTTCCCTCAATGGTCACTTCCCGTCACCCAATAATTCTATAATTTAGTGATTTGTTACCATCTGCTTCGACAGGTTACTCCAACCCAGACGCCCCGGATTATTATTACGCCGTAGGGGACGAGTAACAAGTTCAAGCACATCCCTCGCATTAGTGGATCCATGGATTTGGGCAAAGGTGAACTCGACAGACCATTTTGTATCAATACCTCTTGCTTCTAAAGGATTGGCATGAGCCATTCCAGTAATTGCTGAATCAGGTTTTAATTCATGCATACGCTGTATCTGGTTATAATTATCCGGTTTTTCCACGATCCGTGGCATGAGTGTACCCATCTCTTTGCAAGTATCTCGTGAGAAAGATGGCTCGGCAGCTTGATATCGTTTATCCATGTAGGGAATACCTGTTTCGTAGACAACCATTCCGCAGCGAATTGGGAATCTTGCTATAGAAATTTCTGATAGATTATCTCCCGTAAAAGATATAGATTTACCAGCTGCTATCTCAAGATAGTCTCTCAGACTCTTCCATATCTCATCCTCCCTCTCCTTCAAACCCTGAGGTTCCATATTAAAGGCGGAACAAATCTTTTCTATCCAAGCACGCGTCCCATCAGGACCAATAGGAAAAGGTGCTCCAATTAACTGGCATTTACGACGCCGCATCAGAGTCGTCGCTGTACGGCTCAGAGAGGGATTCACGCCGCAAACATACACTCCCTTGCCTAATGATGGAAGTTCAGTATATCTCTGGGAGGGTAACCACCCCGATACCTGAATGGATTGACGTTTCGATTCCGGATTCGGTTGAGAAGCTACAGTTGAAGTTAGAGATCCAAAAAGAACTGAAGCATGATTCTTTAATTTCCGTCCCTCCGGATTAGCCCCCCCCGCTTCCGTCGTCGCAGTGTCAACACCCCCAACTAAATCCTGTTTCTGTTCGTGTCTAGATATGTCAAATTCCGGACACCGATGCGTCGTGGCAGCTGATACAGTATCCTCTCCCTGAGTAAAAGCATAATCCGATCCATTGGCCCGCGCAACTACAATTGGTACTCCAAGTTCGTTTTCTAGCTTGGGTGCTATGCCTTCTAGGTCCGTCTTTGTTATTTCCGTGGTACATGTGCCAATCCAAATAATGACACTAGGGTTTCTATCTCGTTTTATTTGGATACAAATTCTCTCCAATTCCCCTTGATCATTTAATTGGGCCGAGACGTCCCCCTCTTCCGACTCTGCCATTGCATAACGAGGTTCCGCAAGGATCGTAACTCCAAGAGCGTTCTGTAAGAAATAACCACAAGTCTTTGTACCTACCACTGGGGAAAAGCTGTCTTCGATCTTTTGATATAACCAAGCCACACAACTAATGGGGCAAGAAGTGTGATAATTTCCGGTTTCACATTCAAAAGTGAGAGTTTCGGGAGTCTTCGTGAAAGGGTTTCCTCAGAAAGGGTACACATACAAGAAATTTGCAGTTTCGGTTTCGAATCATCGTAAAATCAAGCAGAATATCCTGTTGAGTTTGCTGGGCATTCCTCTGCCCCCCACCATCGGGATTCAGATAGAAATCGGAGAGCAGACTGAATAATTCTCTATCTGGAATTTCCCTTGGCACAACCCCTTCTGGTCGAGACAATATCTGATCCGCCACATTGGGATGGAAATCACAAACATAATTGAGATCTGATTGACATTCAGCCGTTTCAAACAATGTTTTCCCCTTCACCCTCGAGACCCGAATGTCCTCAATGAGAGGCAACACTTCCAGCACAGGCATCGGGCAGGCTTCTACATGTTTATCAATGAGATCTCTCCTAGATGTCCGATTCCCCACCAAACCTGCTAATCGCAATGGGTGGGTATGTGCCTTCTCCCTAACCGACGCAGCAATACGATTTGCTGCAAAAGGGGCATCGAATCCATTATCCGTGATAATAATGCAATAATCCGCATGATTCGATGGAGCGGCAAAACCTCCACGGACTACGTCCCCTAAAACGTCGAATAGAGTAGTATCATATTCATAAGAAGCATTCGATTCTTTCGATGATTTAACCGTTTCTCCCACTACGTATCCCCCACAACCAGCTCCCGCAGGTGGTCCCCCTGCTTCAACACGATCCACTCCGCCATAACCCTTATAAATGACATCCTCAGGCCACACATCTTCATAGTGGTAATCCTTCGATTGCAAAGTGTCTATAATGGTAGGTATCAAGAATCCCGTGGGGGTGAAAGTACTATCATGTTTCGGATCACATCCAATTTGCAATACCCGTTTTCCGCGTCTCGCCAAAGCTATTGATATATTACAACTTGTTGTTGACTTACCAATTCCACCCTTTCCATAAACTGCTACTTTCGTTTCGCAAAGCTCCGATTCATTTTCTTCATCCCGACTATCCCCCACTTCCCCCCCCCTCCCCCTCACGTTCTCTTTCCCCTTTTTTCTTCATTTTTCACCCCTTATCCATACTTTCCCCCCGTAGACTCATTCATTCCATTTATGGATTCAAGTTTATGGATCCTCCACCCGCCTGCAATTATTGATATCGATAC
>NW_028239718.1:0-17500 GCF_047967505.1 Dipteris shenzhenensis | reverse complement strand
CAGACCAGCAGGATCTGTATCATGCATTGATAGTAACAACAACTTGACCCCCTTGAGCTCTCGTGGTACAATCTTCTTCCCACGGAACCCGAACCTCTGATCTGGTCCACGGGAGAGGGAGGAAAGAAGATGTAGGACTTACGTCAATGGCTCGTTACGGAATAGGATAACCGAGATAATAAAATTCTTCCTCTTCCGTCTATATCCCCGGTTTTTTCTACCACTGCTGTTTCATCCACACCGCCATTGGCGGGCCTCAAGCAGTCATTGGATCCTATATGGTAGAGGTAGATATCCCTATGGGTTACTGAATCCTCCTCAGACAGCCTCGTTACAGCAGACGAAAGAACGAAAGCCAAATCATATCAAAGCTTTTTTCCATTTCAGAATGGATTCCTTCTTGAATAGTGATTAATAACATGGATAAGCTTACATCAACCCGTCAATCCCCCGTATATTCGATCTGTTTAATATTACTGAAATGGAAACAGACATGAGACTCATTAGCGAATCTACCCATCAAATCAATATATTCTCCATCTTTCCATTCCATATCTCCCTCTTCCACCTTTATCTATTAATTCACTCTATCATATTGGAACGAATATCATTAGCACTAGCAATTCGGGTGGTTCTAGAGAGTAGAAGGATTTTTCACAGATCACTTGTAGATTCTATTTCTTCCACATCAGAGAATAATTCTCCCAAGTCTATATCGGTAGTATCGAAGCAGGAAATAGATACTACGGTGAATACCTATTTACTTCTGGGGAAGTTGAAGTAGGAACAGAATCTCCTTCTCCTTACTACTTCTTAAGAATATTAATGACACTGAAGTAAGTAGACTAGCGAATCGATTTGGGGGATAGGGAGGAGGTAGAGGCAAACACACAGGAGGGAGTTGAAAATGAAAGAATGGAATATCAAAATTATTTTGTGAATCCTCTTGTATCGGGTAACAACCGAAAGGTATTTCGTACTTCTATTCTTAGTATTAATTGAATGACGAGGAGCCGTATGAGGTGAGAATCTCACGTACGGTTCTGTAGAGTGACACTGAAACTGACTCATCTGTCAACTATTCCACAACTACACCAAAAAAACCTAACTCTGCCCTACGGAAAGTCGCCAGAGTTCGATTAACCTCCAAGTTCGAGATAACGGCTTACATACCAGGTATTGGCCATAATTTGCAAGAACATTCCGTGGTCCTTGTGAGAGGCGGGAGGGTGAAGGACCTACCTGGTGTAAGATATCATATCGTTAGAGGAACTTTAGATGCTGTAGGAGTAAAGGATCGTAAGAAGGGGCGTTCCAGTGCGTTGCAGAACATTGTCGTAACTTGTATCATCGCAATGATTCCGTATCGGTTGTTCTGATATGTCAAATGCATAGCCGACCCGATAGTGGGAATGTTGCCAGGGGACCGAAGCCTGCTATTACGGAGATTGATTATTATCTTATTCGTGTGAAACAACTCGGTGTCCAGGGTATTGCATTCCAGTAAGTTGAGTCTTACCCGGACTCCCATTTATTTGGAAAATCTTCGAATGTCTTCTCTCTCTCAGAACGAGTTCGGACTACGATTATGGAGATTCAGTGGAGGTTTTGTGAACATTTGGTAATTGGATCAATAAACCCACGGACATTCTTGGTGAGATAAATGAAATACGGGATTTCCCTTCTCCTATTCGTGGGATGATGAAGAGGAAACGGATACTCAATGCCTAATGAGTAAATATGATTCATTGAAGTAACCCGAACTTACTTCAAGACTTTCTATTCAATCATATGGAAAGCTGCATTCGATGAAAGTCGCACGTGCAGTTTGGGGGGAGATCCTCGACTAACCGGCGGATCCACCCTACAATATGGAGTGAAAAAGCCCAAATAAGATTCTAAGATACAGTCGAGATAGAATCGGAATCCGACATATCTGTAAACTCATGTTACACCGGAGCAATGTAGCGAACAAAAAGAAAAATATAGAATCGGATCCGATTTATCGTAATCGATTAGTAAACATGTTGGTTGATCGTATTCTTAAAGATGGCAAGAAATCATTGGCTTATCAGATTCTCTATCAGGCTATGAAGCGGATTAAGGAAAAGACGAATAAGAATCCACTGTCTGTCCCGCGACAAGCAATACGTAGGGTAACTCCCGATATAGTAACAGAATCCAAACGTGTAGGTGGATCGACTTATCGAGTCCCCGTTGAAGTAGTACCTGCAGAAGGAAGAGCTTTGGCTATCCGATGGTTATTGATCGCGTGTCGAAAACGTTCAGGTCGAAGTATGGCTTTAAGATCAAGTGATGAATTAATGGATGCTGCCAGAAATTCTGGTAGTGCTGTACGGAAGAAGGAGGAGACTCACAAGGTGGCAGAAGCTAATAAGGCTTTTGCCCATTTCCGTTAGTTCCGGGTTCGTTTCAATCCACAACCTCTTATTGGTGGATTGAAACCTTCTACTCCGGAGCGCAGGGTATTAGGAATCAAGATACGCCAGAAGCATATGGATAAGCAGAAATTAAATAATGGGAGAAAGAATATCCAAGTCATAGGGGAAATTTTGTCACTGGTATAGTACCTCATGAAAAAGAGAAAGACTAGTGTCGAATCGTAAAGTCCATAACATCATCGACATGATCAACATGATCGACATGACCAAAGTGATCGACGCAATCGACGCAATCAACATGATCGACATGATCGACATGACTAGAATGATCGACACAATCGACACAATCGACATGATCGACATGATTGGCACTGCCCGCATCCCCGCGACTCCCACCATTCTCAACTATCTCCGCCTGGGGCGGACTACTCACCTCGGGGGGGGGGGGGGAGTCAGGCAACGCCAGCAGATATTTATCCTGTATGTCCCTCACCTCGAATCGATGATTGAGTCGTAGTACATCTAA
Organism: Dipteris shenzhenensis; assembly: GCF_047967505.1. Taxonomy (NCBI): domain Eukaryota; kingdom Viridiplantae; phylum Streptophyta; class Polypodiopsida; order Gleicheniales; family Dipteridaceae; genus Dipteris; species Dipteris shenzhenensis. The sequence goes on along the minus strand of NW_028239718.1, from coordinate 14,572 downwards.
GGCAAAGCTGGCATCTCCCATGATGTACTCGAGGAGCCGAACTAACGTTGACTTTCCCGTGGTTTATGATAATAAAAGGGAAATGCGTCTGAAAAGAGAGTCAAGGTTTGAAGAAGTATCGTGCGAAAACAAAGGGAAGTCTTCCCGTTTCTTCGGATATTCAATCAATATTAGATTAGTTGACACAGGTGGGATTCTGTGATATACTATGGATCAACAGGCTCATCAGCTTGGGTAATCACCAATCGTTTCGAAAACCAAAAATTACCACGACCGCAACTTTAGAAAGACGCGAAAGCGCAAGCCTATGGGGTCGCTTCTGCGACTGGATCACCAGCACTGAAAACCGTCTTTACATCGGATGGTTCGGTGTCTTAATGATTCCCACCTTATTAACCGCAACCTCTGTATTCATCATTGCTTTCATCGCAGCTCCCCCTGTAGATATCGATGGTATTCGTGAGCCTGTCTCCGGTTCTTTGCTATACGGAAACAACATTATCTCCGGTGCTATCATTCCTACTTCTGCAGCTATCGGTTTACACTTCTACCCAATCTGGGAAGCAGCTTCCGTTGATGAATGGCTATACAATGGTGGTCCTTACGAACTGATCGTTCTTCACTTCCTACTTGGTGTAGCTTGCTACATGGGTCGTGAGTGGGAACTTAGTTTCCGTTTAGGCATGCGTCCTTGGATTGCTGTTGCGTACTCAGCTCCCGTTGCAGCTGCTACCGCTGTGTTCCTGATCTACCCAATCGGTCAAGGAAGTTTCTCTGACGGTATGCCCCTAGGAATTTCTGGTACTTTCAACTTCATGATCGTTTTCCAGGCTGAGCACAACATCCTTATGCATCCCTTCCACATGTTGGGTGTAGCTGGCGTATTCGGCGGCTCTCTATTCAGTGCTATGCATGGTTCTTTGGTAACTTCTAGTTTGATCAGAGAAACTACTGAGAATGAGTCTGCTAATGCAGGTTACAAGTTCGGTCAAGAGGAAGAGACCTACAACATCGTAGCTGCTCACGGTTATTTTGGCCGTTTGATCTTCCAATATGCCAGCTTTAACAATTCTCGCTCTCTGCACTTCTTCTTAGCCGCTTGGCCCGTAGTAGGCATCTGGTTTACTGCCTTGGGTATCAGCACCATGGCATTCAACTTGAATGGTTTTAACTTCAACCAATCCGTGGTTGATAGCCAAGGTCGTGTTATTAACACCTGGGCTGATATCATCAACCGTGCTAACCTAGGTATGGAAGTTATGCATGAACGTAACGCTCATAATTTCCCTCTAGACTTAGCTTCTGTTGAAGCTCCTTCTGTAAACGGATAATACCTGTCTGGTCGTGCAGCATCACTAAATACCAAACCTCGCATAAGGTTTGGTATTTAATGGAGATTCGTCCGATGGAATGAATAGAAATAATAGTAATATCTCGCCATAATCTTACAATTATCAGTTTCCAATCTTGGATTCTGGGGAATCTTTGAAACACCCTTCTAGGATTACAGAGAATGGGAATCAAAGATATTCTCATTCTGATTAGCGGAACGCTTGTAGTCCCGTACCCACTGGAATAGATTGAGAATACATTTTTCACCTAACATATTTTTTCTTGTATTAATATATAGACGAATAATACGTACGCGCATCGAATGAATGACCCTAGTAGATCTTGTTCTCTCCCAGTTAAGAAAGCTGAATAGGGAAAGTAGGGGGCGGACGTAGCCAAGTGGATCAAGGCAATGGATTGTGGATCCATCACGCGCGGGTTCAATCCCCGTCGTTCGCCCATCAGGTTGGAGAACTCGTCTTTATCACTCGGAATAAAATAAGTTGATGAGGAGATAGATAAGACATAGATAGGTTTCTTCAACAATTCGAGATTCCCGAGACAGCTTCAGGTAGGTACGAATACACCCACAAATCACCACATCGAAAGTACTCACTCCATTGGGCCTTGAATCTTTCGATATTATCTATATAATGGAATGTGAGAGGTGGGTAGTATCTACCACATATAGATAAAGTGAAGAGAGATCATGAGGTAAGAGAAGTGGGAGAAGAAAAAGTAAGAAGTCCAGATTTATTCTCTGAAGTTCCGAAGTTAGCAGAAACCGATGGATTCCACTACTCATTTGAATCATTGAAAAATCAAGATCTAGGGGAATTTCTAATTGGTCTATTCTCCAGTTATGAACCCTCCATCAAATTATTTGACTTATGAATTCTGAGTTCAATCTTTTTACGGAATCTGCGCGATTCAATGAAGCGGGGTAATAGCGTGACTCCGGGAATCCTGATGTTACTAACAATACCAATTCCTATGCATCGTTCAGGTGAGAGAAATTTGATCGAAGGAGGTTCTATAGATCTAGCGAAACTAATTAATAGAACTGGTGGAGTAGTAAAAAAACCAGCAACAAATTCTGTTGAATCCTTCTATCCTCTTTCTCTATCAATAAGATGCTCACCTGCTGAAAAGGATAGAAAGGGAAAGACACGTAATTCTTACTATTCGGATTCAAACGGAAATATTTCCACAACTTCGACGAGGGAAGAACCGCAAGTTCCCATATATAGTGCGATGGATCCTTCGGTTTCAGATGGATGGAGGGTCCGGCTGATGAGGGATCCACTCCCCATCAAGAATATATCCAGAGATGTGACTGAGAGGATTGAAAAATCACTGGGGGATAAGAATCTAGAAGATTCAAATGAGTTTTTTGAATTCTATATAAATGTGATACTTCGTAAGGATGACTGTTACTAAAATGATTCTGATTCGTTACTTCTCCGGAAAATCCATGACAAGCAAAGGGTTAATTGGCTACAAACAGCAACATTAAGAAGCGATTCCTTCATTCCCGTAATATCGGACTTTTGGGACAAAATGTTACTCGAATCCAGGGATTCAGTAGATCGGCAGGGAGATGAATCACCGTTCTATTCCGAGCGGAAGGGTCTCTCCAATTTGTCTCTATTTCCACCCCATAAGAATACAATGTCATCTCGTGATGGTGTATCCCTATCCTATAGCGATATAAGAGATTGGTTAAATTCCATTGACGAGGGGAGTTGGACACTATTCCGGGATTACGCCGATTTTTATATGTGGCATTCCTGTCACCAAAGTCCTTCTCCATGGAATAAGGATGAGCGCGAATTGAATCTAACGAGATCTCTCTTAGAAAAGAGATTTATCGAACTTGATTATCTATCGGATAATCAATTACTCACTGAGGTACCAAGTATATTACTAGAAATTTCCTGTGGTTTCTCGAAGTATGTCTCCTCACAAATAGAGACATCTAGAGAATTGGAGGCTTTTCATAGCAACTCAAGGGATGAGTCTGATTCCAGAAATCAGAAGGTTGGGAAGGAGATACCTATCGAAGATACTTGTTTATCTAGTTGAAGTGAGGAGAGAAATCCAGAATATGATTCAATGAAAAGATCTGGAAATGGCTTTGTAGGCAGTTACTCTCCGGAGGAAAGAGCAATATCCACTGATGATTCTCCAGAGGCGGTGAGTCACGGCTTTTCAACAGAATCATCTATACATGAACTAGGTATGGGTCCCACCGCCGATGGAACTCCTATTAAGACATATTTGGCAGAAGAATGATATAAGAATTCCGTGTCTTTCGGTATCGGAAGAATATCTCATTTATGGAAAGTAGAGAGAGATTGTCGGCATTTTACACTCGACTCTCCTTTATTGTTGGGAGATCCTTTCTCCCCTTCTGTAGCGGGAATAGCAGAAAATGATTCCAATAAATGTATTGATTCTTCCTAGAATCGTAAGTGGTTCTTCCAATTATTGGGGTTAGATTCCCACGGAAATGAGGGGGAATTTTCTATTCTACACGCCTATTCACAACTAATAAATGAATCAAGAAACCGACTGACTGGATTTCTTTTAAGAGTTAAAAAATCGAATTTGATTTCCAGTAAGGTAAGAATTGGTAGTAGTAGCGAGGAACCTAGGAAAGCCTTTCTATCGAGAGGAGATCTATCATTTGGTGGAATACTTGACGAGGAATCAGAGATGCAAAATGGCGCATACTTCGATCTTGATAAGATTATTTCAAACCGTTTAGAGATCCTTTTCGATGTACCTGTAGAAAGAACTGATGGAAGTGAAAATCCTACTTTTTCAGATGAATCGGGAGAGGGAGGTAACATATCTTCAACATACTCTCTAGTTAGGGTATATGAACGAAATAGGTTAATATCTCTCTACTCAGTATACACGCTCTTTTCGCGTGACTATTTCTGTACATTAGCTAGTGAATATCTATCCAGAATCAACTATCAATTGGGTAGCCGGGAGGGGGGCGAGGGATCTACTGGTGTAACAAGAATTGCAATTGAATAGAGATTATTGGAATGGAGGGGTAACATAGAGCGTTTGTTGCATGAATGTATTATTTCCCCAATTGATGAATATCCAGATGTTCGGTCAAATGTGCACAGGTGGCTTGATACAATCAGAGACTTGTCTTTTTCCCCTTCCAAGAGAGTATTCGCAGAAATAAGATCCGACTTAGGTAGATCAATCTATGATCTGTCGATATTAGCACTAAATAATATTGGTATCACTATTCGTAGTACGGCTGGGAGGAACAACAAGTATCCCAAGGAATTTACCAATATATCATCTATTTACCGAATCATTATTCCCAAGTATATTAGTGAAGAAGCTTCGACAGATGGGATTGATTATCTTGTCTATAAATTGAACAATATAGATTATCCACTGCTTGATTTCCTTCTGAGTTCACTCAACCTCGATGAGAAGATATCCTTTCTCAAGAGAATCTTCGGTAGAAAAGATAGTTTCTTCATCGAGTCCGGATTGTTAATGGATGAAGAATCGGTAGGCTCCTCAATCTTCCTAAAACCCGCAGTTAATCCATTTCTTGTTGAATCATCCTGTATCGAATGTATTGGAACAAAACTCCCGAATGGTGCTTATTCCGCTACGGGAAGGCAGGATTGGGATCTGTTTCTGGATAATTTGAATTATGGGAAAGGTTCGAATAGGAATATTGGGAGTATTTCGGGATCCATTTCCGATGAAGTAGATACACCAAACTTTATAGATTACTCGCATTTACCCGTATTGAACTGTGCCGGAAGGGATTTTATCTCAATAATCAGAAGAAGGGATTCGTTGGTTGGAGGATACAGCAGTAGTTACTCTGACATCTTAGAGAATTCGTATACGGGCTCCGGTGATGAAGTCATCCCATCTCTTGAAATAGGATCCTTAGATACAAAAAATATCACTTCATCTATTCAATCCCAAGTGTCTGATTCGTTGTTACCCAATTCCTCGCAACGAACGGAAAGGGAAACTATTGATCATATACTCGCAACAACCGAATCGACTCCATCTGATCTGGATGAATCTGCGATACCACCACTAACTCATTCAGATAGATTTCTTGACTCTATTTCGGATCTAAGAGGACTACTGACGGGGTTGAACTTATCTCCTCGCGAAACGGGAGATTCGTCTCTATCTTCATGTGGTAGCGATGGAAATTACTTGGAAAGAACATTGATAAACTCTAAGCTATCGGCTGATTGGCGATCTCGACCCCGTCTCAAAAATTCGGGAGTGGATCAAGTCGATTCGGAGGGATCCATTGAGAAGAGATCAAACTCGAGGAATGATTCTATTGGGAATCAATTCTATCAAAATGATTCACACATTGGTTATTTTTGGGAATCAGAAGAATCTGAGACGCTTTATTGGTCAAAGAAATTCTCATTATGCAGCAGTGTAGCATCAAGATCTCCAACAGGATTAACTGGAGAGAAGGGTTCTGTACGAAAATACGAGGCTTGCAGATACACGTGTCTAAAAAGAACCTATTCTTCCATCTCATCTCATTAATTTCGATGAGTTATCAAAGGATTTAAACAAATATAAGATCTCTTGGATCTTTTGGAGAGACAATATCTGCGAGAAATGGAGCCCATTCGGAGAATATATACCTCGGTTTTTCACCCCTAACTGGTGGAGATACTTTTATGATCTGATTAGAGAGATATATCCAGAAATAGTACTCAAAGTAAGTGATGACTTGAATTACACTTTCCCCGGAATTACGGAAAGAGTTGCTGAGGATATAGGTAATGCTAGAGCTTGTTTATCGTTAAGCCTAAGATCAAGATTCAGAAACGATTCCATCAGTAACGTATTATCTAAAATAGATCTCTCTATTTTCGAAGAAATTACTAACTAAACGCAGGTGTCGCATTCGAGATGGTCAGTCTTTAGATTTTCGAATAAGTATGCCCCATCCTACCTCGTTTTCTCGATATTATTTGTTCTTGCATTTCTCAAGCATTATTTATCTGCTGTTTCGGGTTCCAATTCCCCTCACTTGTGGAAACGTTTCAATATCACCGGATATTTAATAGACCCAATGCGTGGGTTTTATCTGGAAAAGGTAATGTATTCTCCCTCGACAAGGTAAATGTAAACGAAAGATCTACTGATACATTCCCTGAAGAGATTCCTGAATTATACAAATAATATAATCTTCTATTACCTTGTGAAAAATGAACTAGATTCGTGGATACTTCGTAGGAAAAGCTCCGACACCCTTAAGATTAATAAACAATTACTGACTCAATATCTAGTGACAAATAAAACTATTTCCAAGTATGAATCGAAATTAAATTCCAATTACGATTCATTGAGCGGTGGGATTAATCACGAACCCACCCCAGAAGAAGGATCTAATCTTTTGTCATACCTACTTCGGATTCGTCAAAATGATCTATCAAATTACGAGATCTGTGAGTTGGATCCTGCGGAGAAGTGGGCTCTTCTTGCCCTTGAAAGAAATATTCTCCTTTCAGCGACAATGAGACGAAAAGGCATTCCGAATATTCCATGTCGTGACGTACCTATTTTGCTTTCATCAGGATTATTACCATCTGAAGGAGTTCCACTAGTAGGACCCATAGAAACTGGACGATCTTATGTAGTTAGGGATATAGCATCCAATTCCTACTTTCCGTCGGTGAGACTGCCATTGAGGAAGTTGTTATACAACAGATCATATTTCAATAATGTACGTGGGACTTTCATTTCGAAACAGAGCGTAAACCGATTGAATCTTATTTTTGCAATAGCAAAAGAGATGTCTCCCTGTACGATATGGATTCAAGACATTCATGAGTTGAATGTTAATCGCCTGTATCACAGATTAGAAGCCGATCCCAGATTCTTACTCTGCCTAATATTGAGGAGTATCGGTAATGGGCGCAGGAATCCTTGCATTCGCAAGAATCTCGTTATTGCTTCGACTCATGTACCTGCAAAGGTAGATCCAGCTTCAATAGCTCCGAATTGGTCGAACTAATTGATAAATCTCCGAGGGTCTAACAGGCGTCAGCGTCAAAAAGAATTGTCAATTCTCTCGCGTGTCAAAGGCTTTGAAATAGAAGCTGATCCCTCTTTTCTCGAAGGTACTGGGTCTGGAACTACGGGTTATAGCAAACGAGATCTATTTTCTCCTGCTAATGAAGCATTATTAATCACTACTTCTAGAAGAAGAAAGATTGTATCCGATAGTGCAATTAAATTAGCTTTACGTAGACAAAATTCAATTGTTACGTATATAGGTAACGGAATCCGATTCGGTTCTGGATATGAAATACTTCCTTACAATATAGGAAAAGCTATTCTGAAAAATGGTTTGATAGATACTTCCCCTGCAGATCCCTCATTTATTGGTAGTAATACACTGAAGAAGAGGTTTTACCACTTGTATAACTGGTATTTGGAACCTTTAATAACCGAGTCAACAATTAAGGAATTCGCTATACTTCCGCATATCTTAGGGCTATTGGCCGGATTAGCAGCTCGTGATCCTTGGTTCGGAATGGATATGAGAGAGGAAGAGAATCTCGTTGTTATTGATAAAGTTGTAGAGAATGATTCTAACTTAGCCTGTGGTATCTCGGAAAACCTTTTGAGGGATTTCTTATGTTCAGAAATCTGTAGAAGTAGAAGTCAATTCGCTAATAGTCCTCCTCTTCCTTCTTCCATCGAACCCAGGTATTCTCCAGATATAATCTCTGCGAGTCGTTCTTATAAATCTACAAAGAAGGGGGTGTCTAAGATTCCAACTGATTCTGAAATGGAACAGTCGAGTGAAGTAGACTCGATTCCGAAGGAAGTGTCGCGTGGGATTACTTGGTCCCCCAAATTTTGGCGTTTTGGTTTCATGCGAAGTGGCAGTTATGAATCGATAAGAGTATTATCCGAATCGAATAATTTGTATAATTCGATCTTTTTTCATCGGAATCAGGATCAAATCCCCCAACGGGATTTCGAATTGAATAAGATTAAGTCTAGTGGAAAGAAATCGCATAAGAGAAAAGGATATCTTTTCAGTTACAAGAGAGCCTCGGGTAAATCGAGACAAAGAGACATTAAAAGATTAGAAAATTAATTGGATAATCTATCATTACGCGAGCAATTTCTTGAATTAGGAATCCCCAACTCATCTAATCAATACGAAACGCAATGTAATCGATCCGATGAACCAATTCTATTCCTGGGGGGGCGCTTCACCTGGGATCCCATGCTTCTATCTCAGCCGGATCATAACATTCCCTCTTCACGTCATAGTTTATTAGCGAAACAAGAACTGGTACGGAGGCTTTATGTTACTTACGGTACGAGGAGGGAGCGCGAGAAACATTTCTCAAATGAAAAGATTAGAAATTTCTTTCTTCTTCGTGGATATGACCGGAAATCGATAACTGAATTATCTACCAAGCGGTGGAAGAATTTCCCTTCGGGTGAAGAACGACACTTTGAATACGTCAAAGAAACCTAATTCATGCATATATATTTGCAATACCCGCAGATATTTGTTCCTATTCACTCGTATCAAAGCATTCCAATGGAAGATTTGCAAGAGCGATTCCTTCGTTTCAGGCTTATGGTTCATAGAGATAGATGGATGAGACGGAATCGTCACTCATCCAAAGATTTTCTCATTCATAACATGTTGTTTGAAAGTTACCACTACCTATTCAATCTATTTCGATTTAGTGGGACGTCACCGGATCGAATAACAAGACAATTATTGAATGGGAATTCGATATCGCATCATAAAATCTCGGATATTCTTGACTCAGTCTGGATCCCTAGCAATATATAGGGCTATTCAGGATTCGAATTGGTGAAAGGAAGATACATCTTTTCCCCTTACTGATGCAATAACTTCTGCTTATAGAATTCCGGATAATTACTAAGTTATAGATCACCTTCGGAGTCTTCCTATTCGGGAGATGGAAGCAACATTCGAAATCAAGAAGGAGTAGGAATCTCTTATATGGAAAATGTAGGAAGTAGTTCGTAGAGGACGTAGTAGTTTTCCAACATCCTTATCGGAACAAATCCTTGATGAAGATGTCGATCCATTCTGTTTGAGATTCTCCGGAGATTCAATTTCTCGGTGATCAACGGTAATATGGGGAGGAAGGAGGGGCATTCCCCTCATTCATCTTTACATTCCAAAAATTCATTCTAAAGTTTGGATTTTCCCGTATCCAACTAGATAATCAGGATTTCAAGTCCTTTCCATTGTTTCCATTGGAAGGGCTCTAAGGACCCCGGGTCCTTAGGGGATGGACCATCTAACCGAATCCCAAAATTTTAGTTCATTCAAATTCACTAATAGGGATTCTTGGTGACATCCTAACTAATGCCCCGACTAACTACTAGGATTTCTGGTCCTAGTCCAGATACTGGGGTCTCGTGACGCAGTTTCATCACACTCTAATTGGCTACTACGACTTTCAGTCCCACCTCAGGTACTAGGATTTTTAGTCCCCTCGAAGGATTTCAAGTCCCCCGTCTTCTTCAAGGATTTCCAGTCCTGTCTTCTTCAAGGATTTGAAGTCCCCTGATAAGGATTTCTAGTCCCGTTGAAAGACCTACTTGGATCTCCTCGAATCTCGGGATTCTGAGTCCCAGCCTCACTTGAGAAAGAAGCAGAAGGTGTTTCCTATTCGATACCTAATACTTCATATCCAAATCCCCGGACGGCGGAGAATTCTGGTCTCAATAATCAACAATCGGAGGATTTGCATCCCCATGTTTGAGGGTTGGGCACTGGAAAGACCAGAATCCTCCGAGGATTTTTCTTCCTATTGGGAGTTTGGGAGGCACCGGAGAGACCACTTGTCTCTCGAATCGAGGAGGTATTTCGAGTGCTCATTTGGGAGATAAGCAAATCAATTGAATGTGAATCTTTAGTGGTAGAGAGAATAAATCTTTGATAAATCTTTTAGTATATAAGGGTTCGATCTGAATAAGGGTACGAGACCTTCTGCCCCGAGGAAGTATTTCGAGTGCTCATTTGGGAGATAAGCAAATCAATTGAATGTGAATCTTTAGTGGTAGAGAGGATAAATCTTTGATAAAGCTTTTAGTAGATAAGGGTTCGATCTGAATAAGTGTACGAGACCTCCTACCCCGAGGAGGTACTCATTTGGGAGATAAGCAAATCAATTGAATGTGAATCTCTAGTGGTAGAGAGGATAAATCTTTGATAAACCTTTGAATAGATAAGGGTTCGATCTGAATAAGGGTACGAGACCTCCTACCCCGAGGAGGTACTCATTTGGGAGATAAGCAAATCAATTGAATGTGAATCTCTAGTGGTAGAGAGAATAAATCTTTGATAAACCTTTGATAAAGCTTTTAGTAGATAAGGGTTCGATCTGAATAAGGGTACGAGACCTTCTGCCCCGAGGAGGATTCGGACCTCCACGCTCTTCAGCACCAAATTTTGAATCTGGCGTGTCTACCATTTCACCATCGAGGCTCTACTCCTTATTCCTTACCTTTTTACTTCCCACCACCCCATCTTTCTCTATGGATGGGGTCCGGAATATGTTTCTATCAATTCGATCCTAGTCCCTCATCAAAAGCAACCCTTTACTTATTTTTCCCAATCTTATTTCTTCGTCTCTCTATATCGAAAAGGATTTCCAGTCCCCTGGAGGGACTTCTAGTCCCCCTGCTGAAGGATTTATAGTTCTCTCCAAGGATTTTCAGTCCTCCTGTTGAAGGATTTCCAGTCCCCGGGAAGAAAAAAGGATCCTTAAATTTGTTCTGTATCGATTCCATCCCAGCTCCTCGTCAAGAGCAAACCCTTTCTCCTCCTCTACCGATCCTGTTTCTTCGTCTCTCTCCATCTATAAGGATTTGAAGTCCTGTCTTATTCAAGGATTTCCAGTCCTCTTCAGGGATTTCAAGTCCCCCGTCTTATCCAAGGATTTATAGTCCTCTTCAGGGATTTCAAGTCCCCTGTCTTATCCAAGGATTTATAGTCCTCTTCAGGGATTTCAAGTCCCCTGTCTTATCCAAGGATTTATAGTCCTCTTCAGGGATTTCAAGTCCCCTGTCTTATCCAAGGATTTATAGTCCTCTTCAGGGATTTCAAGTCCCCTGTCTTATCCAAGGATTTGAAGTCCTCTTAAGGGATTTCAAGTCCCCTGTCTTATTCAAGGATTTCCAGTCCTGTCTTATCCAAGGATTTATAGTCCTCTTAAGGGATTTCAAGTCCCCCGTACTCTTCAGGGATTTCAAGTCCCCCGTACTCTTAAGGGATTTCAAGTCCCCCGTACTCTTAAGGGATTTCAAGTCCCCCGTACTCTTAAGGGATTTCAAGTCCCCTGTCTTATCCAAGGATTTCCAGTCCCCTGAGAAGGATTTCAAGTCCCCCGCCCCCGATAAGGATTTCAAGTCCCCCGCCCCCGATAAGGATTTCAAGTCCCCCGATAAGGATTTGAAGTCCTCTTCAAGGATTTTCAGTCCCCTGAGAAGGATTTCGAGTCCTTTGAGAAGGATTTGAAGTCCCCTGAGAAGGATTTCAAGTCCCCTTTCTTCTTTAAGGATTTGAAGTCCTCTTCAAGGATTTTCAGTCCCCTGAAGAGGATTTCAAGTCCCCTGTCTTCTTTCTTTAAGGATTTGAAGTCCTCTTCAAGGATTTTCAGTCCCCTGAAGAGGATTTCAAGTCCCTTTTCTTCTTTAAGGATTTGAAGTCCTCTTCAAGGATTGTCAGTTCCCTGAAGAGGATTTCAAGTCCCTTTTCTTCTTTAAGGATTTGAAGTCCTCTTCAAGGATTGTCAGTTCCCTGAAGAGGATTTCAAGTCCCTTTTCTTCTTTAAGGATTTGAAGTCCTCTTCAAGGATTGTCAGTTCCCTGAAGAGGATTTCAAGTCCCCTGTCTTCTTTAAGGATTTGAAGTCCTCTTCAAGGATTTTCCGTCCACTGAAAAGGATTTCAAGTCCAAGGATTTCCAGTCCCCTGGAAGGGTCTATGAATCGGACTAGATACATTATACAAAATCAAACCGTCAAATGCAAGACCTAATTCTCCTTGTTATCTATCACTCTCGCTCGGATCTCCCTCAGTGAGGGAGATTTGACGATCGAGAAGGATTTCAAGTCCAAGGAAGATTTTCAGTCCCCTCGAAAGGATCTATGAATTCGACCCATTTCTATTATAGCTAAGAAAACTGTCGAGCGCAAGACCTAATTTTCCTTGTTATCTATCAATCTCGATCGGATCTCCCTCAGTGAGGGAGATTTGACGAGAAAGATCTCAATTCCAAAGATTTTGAGTCCCCTCGAAAGGGTCTATGAATTCGACCCATTTCTATTATAGCTAAGAAAACTGTCGATTGCAAGACCTAATTTTCCTTGTTATCTATCAATCTCGTTTTGAGATCCCTCGGTCTCAGTAGAGGGAGACTTTGACGAGAAAGATTTCAAGTCCAAGGAAGATTTTGAGTCCCCTCGAAAGGGTCTATGAATTCGACCCATTTCTATTGTAACTCAGAATGCCGTCGATTGCAAGACCTAATTTTCCTTGTTATCTATCAATCTCGATCGGATCTCCCTCAGTGAGGGAGATTTGACGAGAAAGATCTCAATTCCAAAGATTTTCAGTCCCCTCGAAAGGATCTATGAATTCGACCCATTTCTATTGTAACACAGAATGCCGTAGAGCGCAAGACCTAATTTCTTGGATTTGATTTCAATTCCAGGGGACCGCCATGGGCCTTAATTTGTTATCGCTGCAAAATCGTCCTGACGATAAGGAGTCGATTCCAAGTTAAGGGATTTAACGTCCCCTGGACTAACTATGAATCATAGATGTACTATCAAAGTCCAGAGGATTGTCGCTGCAAAATTGCCCCTGTCCAAGAATTTACAGTTCACTAGGAAATCATAGCTAGATCAATTATAGCTAAGAAAACTGTCGATTGCAAGACCTAATTTTCCTTGTTATCTATCAATCTCGATCGGATCTCCCTCAGTGAGGGAGATTTGACGAGAAAGATCTCAATTCCAAAGATTTTGAGTCCCCTCGAAAGGATCTATGAATTCGACCCATTTCTATTGTAACTCAGAATGCCGTCGATTGCAAGACCTAATTTTCCTTGTTATCTATCACTCTCGTTTTGAGATCCCTCGGTCTCAGTAGAGGGAGATTTGACGAGAAAGATTTCAAGTCCAAAGATTTTGAGTCCCCTCGAAAGGATTTCTGAATTTGATCCATTGATAGTGTACATCAGAATGCCGTCGAGCGCAACCCCCGTTTCTATTAAATTGAAAGAATCTGCGGCGGAAAGAAGAATTGGTCTCTTTTGCTTTCTTCTAGAAGTCTGAAGGCAACCCCGCCTTGAACGTACAGGTATCGGATGAAATGACTTATCCATTAGACGAAATTGGAGCATGGAATTCATCGGGAAGCGACCTGAATTGCTACGGAGCAGAAGACTGGGGGTGTGAACCGAATCATTTACACAACCGCTCCCATATGGGAATCACTTAGTCGCATGTACCATTAGGAGGGTTCAATCCTTGTAGTACTGCAAAGGATTGAACAATATTATGGATACCATCAGGAAATACTTATATCTCCTCCGGAAGAGACGAATGATCATTGGGAGGCGCGTGATCATTTCTCCGACACTGTTTCATCACCAATTACGGAAATGGACTAGTTGGAGCGACGGAAGTGGCTTTGGATACAAATCATTCAGAAAGATTCCATTATTTCATGTGACAACTCAAAATAGGTCTGGAATGAGGTATTCCGTGTAATCTCGATGATGGGATCCATTGATATACCCAGTAGAGTTGATGCTGGTACACGAACAATCATAGCTATTTCAATGGAACTCTTCGAAATCGAAGTAGATGGAGAAACTAATGGATCCTGTATGTAAATTGTTGATGTGTCACCCCCTTCGGTGAACATTAATTTAATTATCTTCGGATAGTGATATATAGAAATGACACTTGTAATGGGAGCTACCAGAACTAATGGGTACGAGCCAGCTTTCCATCCATGCCAGAAGGGGTAGGGTTTACCGGAAAAACCTGCTAATGGAGGGATACCCCCTGGGGATGGTAAACGTATAACTAGAGAGAATGTTAGAACAGGATCCTTCATGTATGGTCCCGCATAATCCCTAATGTTATCAGTTCCGGTTCGTGAACCAGATAAAGTGA
>NW_028239717.1:45000-55100 GCF_047967505.1 Dipteris shenzhenensis | reverse complement strand
GATGGGACTCGATTCACTCGCTGCAAGACGCTGTTCGATCTCACCCAGATGACTATCCAGTTGTTCTGTCAAATCAGTGAAAGATTCTTCATTCCGAATCTCTATATCGGAATAACCCTCTTCCCATCAATCTTATTCAGCGAGTCGCACGTGGGGATATGGATAGTACACATGGGGCTGGGGGTATTTCGTAACTAATTGATTGAGCAGCAGCTCTAAGACCACCTGGAGGGGAATATTTATTATTTGAACCATATCCTGCCATAAGTAGCCCTAGGGGAACGATACTTGAGATGGCGATCCAAGAGAAAGCACCTATACTCAGATCAGCTAGAATAATGTGCTGCCCGAAGGGTATCACCAAGTGGCTTATAAAGACTGGTATGACTACCACAGCTGGTCCAATATTGAATAGCCAAGTATCGCCCCTGGCTGGAACAATATCTTCCTTCAGTAGGAGCTTGACTCCATCGGCCAGGGATTGGATAATTCCCAAAGGACCTGCATATTCAGGTCCGATACGCTGTTGTACCCCCGCAGATACCTTTCACTCGAGCCGTACGATAACTAATACTCCTACTGTAATTCCTACGATAAGGGTGGGAATGGAAATCAGAATCCAAATCAATTCGGAAGAATCTCTCGAAACTCCCAATTTGTGAAATAAGTCAATCACGCGTTCCTCGAAATTTTTTGTACCAATTGCCGTTTCGGCGATCAACCTCCCCCATGATGATATCTATACTACCTAATATTGTCGTAATATCGGCTAGTTTCATTCCTTCTACCAATTGAGAGAGAATTTGCAGATTTATGAAGCCAGGCGGACGAATCTTCCGTCTCCGGGGAGAAACACTATCATCTCCAATCAGAAATATCCCTAATTCCCCTTTGGGAGCTTCCACCCTTACGTAATGCTCCTGCTCAGGTAATTTGAAAGTGGGAGAGGATTTCTTACCGACAAATTGATAGTCAAAATCATTCCATCCCATTTCCTTTCGTTGCTGACTAAGGCGTCGAGATTCCAAATTTTCATATGGACCTCCCGGAAGGAGTCTCGAGGCCTGTTGAATTATTCTTATGGATTCTCTCATCTCGCCGATTCGTACCAAATAACGGGCCAATGAATCTCCTCCTGTTTGCCATTGGATCCGCCAATCCGATTCGTCATAACATTCGTAGTGATCCACCTTGCGAAGATCCCATTGAATCCCCGAGGCTCGCAACATGGGTCCGGATAAGCCCCGATCTATAGCTTCTTCCCTACCAGTGACACCTATCCCCTCCACTCGTTTCAGAAATATAGGATTATTTGTGATAAGTCGTTCATATTCATCGACTTTTGAGAGGCAATAGTGGCAGGAATCCAAACATTTATCTAGCCACCCATATGGTGAATCTACCGCTACTCCCCCGACGCGGAAATAATTATGCGTCATTCACATACCCGTAGCAGACTCAAGTAAATCATAAATCATTTCCCTTTCTCGAAATGTGTAGAAAAAAGGGGTTTGTGCACCGACATCCGCCAGAAAAGGTCCGAGCCATGACGGGTGGGGAGCTATTCGACTTAGCTCGAGCATAATAACTCGTATGTAACTAGCTCTTCTCGGTATTTGAATATTTGCCAACTTCTCCGGCGCATTCACTGTTATTGCCTCGGTAAACATGGTGGCTAAATAATCCCATCTCGTCACGTGGGGAAGATACTGCAGAATCGTCCGGTTTTCAGCAATTTTTTCCATCCCTCTATGTAAATAGCCAAGTATTGGTTCACAACCAACGACATTTTCACCGTCTGGAGTAACAATAAGTCGAAGGACACCGTGCATCGACGGGTGGTGGGGACCCATACTCACTATAACTGGATCCACTTTCGTAGGAGGTATACCCATGAATTATGTTCCTGGTAATTTTTGCAGACCCTAGCTTCGGTAGAACTGGATTTCTATAAATTGGAATCGGCGTCTCTTCAATCTCCGAATACCCAAGTTGCTTATTATGTTATCGTATAAAGTCGGATCCTTTTTGGATGAATGAATTAAGAGACGCTTGCGTCTTCCCAATAATTTCCACAAACCCCTCTGAGAGGAGTAATCCTTGGAATGTGATTTCAAATGAGAAGTGAGTTTCGAGACTTGATCGGTCAAGTAGCATATTTGAGACTCAGCAGACCCTGTATCCCCTTTCTCACAAATCAACGTCGAATTGGTAGATATAGCCTTATCCGTAATAGTAGTAATAATAATTGTTTATCGAATTCATTGTATAGGATTTGCCTACTAATTCGGGTAGTATTGGTCCGAGCGAGGGAGATGAATACTCCTATAATCGGGGAAATCGTCACTCAATAGATTCGGTTATCGGTGGGAATTTGTTTCCCACCAACGAGTAGTTACAGCTCCGCATCTGATAAGTAAGGTAGGTATCTGCCCCTCCTTCTATCACACACTTGATTGAGATTACCAAGATGTTAGTAATATTAGTCGAGCAAATTGTCGAATCTACGTATTCTCCCCCCCGTCTCAAATAATGGGATACATGCGTATTCTGGGCGTGGCAAATCGACTTCCATTATTTGTGTCGAAGCGGAATCTGTTCATACAAGCTAATTCTTCTAAGCGATAACTGGGCCAAAGGAAACGTTTGATTTTCTGAGTCCCACTCAGGTCGCTAGACTCTTCACTCTTGTTCATCCATTCCACTCCAGAAGGGTAGCCCAAAGGGTCCCTTTCGGATTTCACGGAGCTCAAAATCAATAGGGATCTGAGAAATCGCGATTTGCGACGATGTCTCGGAAGCAGGAGATCTTCGATGTTATGGAGATAGGAGCGATTCCTATTCCTCTCCCCATTGATGAGTGACAAACGCAGCATGCACCCGCCAAATATATTTCTATTCAATCTTCTTTTGAATCTGTTTCGAAATTTCAGTGGGATACTAACCATTTTATACATGAGAATCTAATCATCGAATATTCGCGGTAAACGATGGGCTGAAATAACAAACAAATCATCTAGAATCTCGCGTTTCTCTTCGTTGAGAAAAAGATTCAACAAATCGCAATCTATACCCATATTGACACAGAAGGAAGTAAGATCCTGCTCATTTTCTAATACGTTGATGAGAGATATCAAATCCCTCAGTCTTTATAATTCTCTTTCTAATGCTTCGGATTCCCATTTCCATTGAAAAATATAATAGTGACTCCCCCTCTCTCTTAGAAGTATTTCATCCGAATCAATCTCTTCTTCCTGTAACCCGTAATCCGTGCCTAATCTCTGAAATCTTTCATTTGGGGTAGCGGGAACCCTCTCCCACAAAATAGAAGTCCCAGGTACAAATTTCGATCTTGTTTCGTATACATCCTTTGCTTCCGCGGGATCCGGAATTACCCACAACACCAAATCGGATTTCGGATTCAACTCACGTTCCGGATCAAGTATTCGTGGATGAGAAATTCCCTTCCCTGCAATAAGTTCTCTGATACGATTCCCTAAACGAGTTTCCCTTATCGCCGCATTCCACCCCGCCGGAAATTTTTGTATATCTACATCTCGTGAGGAATCAATAAAACTATGTAACAAATAACTGTATTTACGACGTTTATTGATATTTCTCACTCGATCTCTGAGGAAAGGGGTTTCAGTATATATGGAATAATCGTTTTGTCTATCACGAAATACATATTCATGCTCGGCGAGAAAACTTCCCCCGATGCTTCTGAATCCATATAAATTTTCGATGTCCGATCTCCATCTCTTCGGTGCAATTTTTTGCCATAACTCCAATGACAGGTTGTACTTGTCGGGACAGCCTAACAAACTCCCCAAATCATTTGCATTCAATTCCCAAAGTTGTTTGGAAAGTCCCCGCATCGTAGCAAAATTATTAATATGTTCATCGATACCATACCCACGTACAATCCCGCCAGTTCTGTCATCGGGACATCCCACGGAATCGCTCTTTCCCCCGTCATGTTTACCGCCATCAAAAAATTCTGGGGTTTCCCCTCCCCCTTTCGGATAACAACCATGATCACCGCGCGGATAATTCCAATCTTCCGAAGCATCATCCAGATTCTCATTATCCTTACATCCCTTCCGGTTATCGAGATACCCCGCATCCTTGCTATCTTCCGCAATTTCCATCAAAGAATCCAAATCCAGGTTGTTTTTCATGCTTACATGCCACAGAATGTCGTGAATGTGCGCCTGAGACGGTAATCCTATAGATTGATTATCGATAACTCGCGGTATTCCCTCCCTAATTCCGGAAATAGCTAGAATTGGGTGGTTTGCATCCCCATGAACCCCACCAACTTGATTCGTCACTTTCACCAGTTGCACCCGAAATCTAGCAAAATTGTCGAGATAATGAGCAAAAGCTCTATTGACTCTTCGAAATAATCCCGCTACTAGTAGAAGATACTTCTCAAACAATTCTGCGACCGATATGCGGGATCTCAAATAAATTCCCTGAATATTGACTAATTTCGTTTGGAATCTCAAAGAACTAGTCAGATTTGTATTAATTAGTCTGTCATCTATTCCCGGTTTACTAAAACGGAGTGATTTGGTGCTACGCCCACCCCCGCCAACCCCTTCGGTTAACAGATTTCTGAATGCATGCATGTCTGATTCGGGTTCGGATTTGGATCCACCAACGGTATCTTTTACTGGTTCATCATCGGTACCCGCAAAGTATCGGGATTTATTATCAATGGGAATTGATGTTTCATCTATTCCACCAGTACCTGGTTCACCGTGTGACGGCCCCTCTTTCCACCCGGTCCCTGTATCATTTGGAATATCTCCCCCAACAAAATCGGTTCCACTCCAATTCTCCCAAATCCCTTCAATTTTACGAAGGAAATTCAATTTCCCCAATGGAAACCTTGCGGATACACCCAATTTGGAGTAGAGACGACGCATTTGCCTAGTCCGCAATGCGAGACTACGTCTCAAAATTCTCATCAATTTCTTCCGGATAGGTTTCCAGAAGGAGGGATCTTTCTTAATAGTTCCAAAAGGTACATCTGTTTGGAATCCCCAAGCTGTTAAATAGCTAGATGGAGATTTTCCTCGCCTCAATCTATTTTTTCTCCCCGATTCCCGAGTCTTGAGATACCTGGGATTCATATCATTTTCCAAAATGGTTGGGCGCCTCCTCCCGCGAGTACGCCAAGGCTTCAACCGGAAAGGATACAAAATCTTTATCTGAAGACCCTCCTTCAACCAACGACCGGGTAAACGAGTGTGTGAGAATCCCTCGCCGTCGTAGGTGCATTTGATGTGGGATTCTTTGCGCCACTCACTCCAATCCTCATCCCATTCGGGAGCTTGAAAAAATAAAATACGACCGAAATTCTTGAGTGTTATCAATACAGGCAGTTTCACATATTTCCGAAGAGTCGATTGCATAACCAATAATAAACCCCGCCCCGTGTGGATGGAACTCACATCGAACCTAGCTGCTATAGCTGGGCGGTCGGATTTCGCTCGCTCCCCCTCTCTCGAGGATGAAAGAGATATTAGTTCCTGTTCGGGTTGGGTACTAGTTTCTCTCCTCGCGTCACCGGCCGATTCCTCAAAATCTACACCAGTTAATTCTCCGGCAGGAAATCGAAACGGAGTGGGTAGTTCCATTAATCTAAAGAAGAGGGTGAATGTGCCTTATCTTGAAATACTTCCCAAACCAGTGTCTTACGTCTTCTGGAGCGCATAGAGCCTTTTATAGGTTTCCGACGAAAATCAGAGCTTTTTGCAAAACGTTTGACCAGTCTGCGTGTTTTCAGCCGCGTCTTCCCGACGCTGATTGCTAAATTTTTTAACTTTCTGTTACGAATATCAGTTGACCCACCCGCGACATCGAACCTATTATCATATATTAAGTGAGTATTGCGGGCCAATTCCTCCGACAGTTCCTCAATCTCGAGGATCGAACGTATTTTTTGTTTTGAAGAGTCAAGTCTTTCCCCACCAATTAGAGGTACGTCTAGCAAGCGGATCCAATCGAAGGCACCACAATCATCTCTGAGATAGGTGAAGAATAAAGCTAACTCTGTCGGAGATGAAGAAAATTTGAAGACTTGATCCCAAGTTACGGGGGTGGAATCACCCTTCGAAACTGAATAGTTTGTTTCTCCCACAACATCTTCAATCACGGCATCATCCGGTGTTTCGAACATGAAAATAAATATTTGCAAAGCATTTTTAGGTAATGCTTCCCGGGGAAGAGGAATCTCATTGCTTCTCAACTCTTTATACCTGATAGACACCCAATCCCGAATCTTATTACCGGAATTCAATTCATTGGCATACTCGTTGTTGTCAACCGCTTGCGATGCCAATGAATCAGACAGTATCCAGAATGAATCCGAGTTTGGAATCCTAGCACGACATGAATTATTCAAAAATGGATCATAAATCTTAGGTAATTCACCTCCGTTATCAGCCAATCCGGTCCTTCTTTCCATCGCTTTCCAGAAGATAGGCTCGGTGTCTAGGAATCGAATTCGGTCCTTTAACTCATTATTCAAATCCTTGTTTTTCCTGAATTGGTTCAAAATCCAGTCTTCATGCAGATGATGAGCTGGAAGTGGCATATCCGAATCCTCTAACGAGGTTCCTAACTGGTCTCCAAAGATCGACAAACTGGGTAACGCCGTGAGAGCCAACCGCTGTTTTCCACTAGTCAAACATTTGCTGAAAAAGTGATTTGATACTTGCTTCTTCACTAAGCTATCGCCGCCGAATCGGCTATTCTCTATATATCGTAAAGGACGATTTGGTTTGTATGGGTCGAACAAGGACGTGGGCCACGACTTGAAAATCCATAGCATCGAATCTGACAACTCCCGGAGATTGTTATCGAGCAAGACAAGTTCGTCTTCAAAATTCTTGGTGAAGAGAGGTACTGGAGCCTTACCCAAATAAACCAGTACATTAATGAGAACAACAATACTAAAAGTTTTGTAAATGACGCGTTTCATCAGCAGGTAGAGTATGGGTGAATCATATTCTACGCGAACCAGAAGTAATCTGGACAAGTAGCTGAATGACATATGACCGAGTGACCAACCCACGAAACTACTAATCAGAAATGTTATGTTGTTGCTATATCGAAAAATAAATAGGTGAATTGGTCTCGCCAATACGGGACTTGGTAAAAGAATTGGATTTAAAATCTGGAAAATGAAACTATCCAAGAATATATTACCGATTCGAAAGTCACTGAGTGAATTGGTCGGACGTAGAGTTCGATAATCCGGTAAATCCTTGGTTCGGAACCAGTAAAATAACATGTATGGTACTATTGGGACAGTTACAACATGTGGTTTCACTATCAATGCATATAGAGGTGAACAGAATATTGACAGAAATATTAGTAGCTATCCCATCATCAAACCACTCAAAGCGACGGTACCACTAAGATTCCCTCCCAAAAGAAAAGCTCTTATGGATAGTATTTGGGAGGGTCCAACGGGTAATGTTGTTAGTAATCCATAATATAGTCCGAATATTATAGGTGGACCTGCCACCTTCACCCGAGTAAGCAGCGAAACCTGCAGTAGATACAACGACATTTGAACGCTTTCTACGTTCATAATTATTTCCTTCCCATATTTTTCAGTTTTTTTTTTTTCCCGTAGAGTGCCGGCAACCTCTCCGTACCACTCCCGTAGCTAGCACAGCAACTCCTTCGGAAAGGAGTCGATGGATTTCTTAATCATGAGGAGACAGAATCCCATGATTAAGAATTTGGAGACGTCTCTATGCATTTCCCTCAATGGTCACTTCCCGTCACCCAATAATTCTATAATTTAGTGATTTGTTACCATCTGCTTCGACAGGTTACTCCAACCCAGACGCCCCGGATTATTATTACGCCGTAGGGGACGAGTAACAAGTTCAAGCACATCCCTCGCATTAGTGGATCCATGGATTTGGGCAAAGGTGAACTCGACAGACCATTTTGTATCAATACCTCTTGCTTCTAAAGGATTGGCATGAGCCATTCCAGTAATTGCTGAATCAGGTTTTAATTCATGCATACGCTGTATCTGGTTATAATTATCCGGTTTTTCCACGATCCGTGGCATGAGTGTACCCATCTCTTTGCAAGTATCTCGTGAGAAAGATGGCTCGGCAGCTTGATATCGTTTATCCATGTAGGGAATACCTGTTTCGTAGACAACCATTCCGCAGCGAATTGGGAATCTTGCTATAGAAATTTCTGATAGATTATCTCCCGTAAAAGATATAGATTTACCAGCTGCTATCTCAAGATAGTCTCTCAGACTCTTCCATATCTCATCCTCCCTCTCCTTCAAACCCTGAGGTTCCATATTAAAGGCGGAACAAATCTTTTCTATCCAAGCACGCGTCCCATCAGGACCAATAGGAAAAGGTGCTCCAATTAACTGGCATTTACGACGCCGCATCAGAGTCGTCGCTGTACGGCTCAGAGAGGGATTCACGCCGCAAACATACACTCCCTTGCCTAATGATGGAAGTTCAGTATATCTCTGGGAGGGTAACCACCCCGATACCTGAATGGATTGACGTTTCGATTCCGGATTCGGTTGAGAAGCTACAGTTGAAGTTAGAGATCCAAAAAGAACTGAAGCATGATTCTTTAATTTCCGTCCCTCCGGATTAGCCCCCCCCGCTTCCGTCGTCGCAGTGTCAACACCCCCAACTAAATCCTGTTTCTGTTCGTGTCTAGATATGTCAAATTCCGGACACCGATGCGTCGTGGCAGCTGATACAGTATCCTCTCCCTGAGTAAAAGCATAATCCGATCCATTGGCCCGCGCAACTACAATTGGTACTCCAAGTTCGTTTTCTAGCTTGGGTGCTATGCCTTCTAGGTCCGTCTTTGTTATTTCCGTGGTACATGTGCCAATCCAAATAATGACACTAGGGTTTCTATCTCGTTTTATTTGGATACAAATTCTCTCCAATTCCCCTTGATCATTTAATTGGGCCGAGACGTCCCCCTCTTCCGACTCTGCCATTGCATAACGAGGTTCCGCAAGGATCGTAACTCCAAGAGCGTTCTGTAAGAAATAACCACAAGTCTTTGTACCTACCACTGGGGAAAAGCTGTCTTCGATCTTTTGATATAACCAAGCCACACAACTAATGGGGCAAGAAGTGTGATAATTTCCGGTTTCACATTCAAAAGTGAGAGTTTCGGGAGTCTTCGTGAAAGGGTTTCCTCAGAAAGGGTACACATACAAGAAATTTGCAGTTTCGGTTTCGAATCATCGTAAAATCAAGCAGAATATCCTGTTGAGTTTGCTGGGCATTCCTCTGCCCCCCACCATCGGGATTCAGATAGAAATCGGAGAGCAGACTGAATAATTCTCTATCTGGAATTTCCCTTGGCACAACCCCTTCTGGTCGAGACAATATCTGATCCGCCACATTGGGATGGAAATCACAAACATAATTGAGATCTGATTGACATTCAGCCGTTTCAAACAATGTTTTCCCCTTCACCCTCGAGACCCGAATGTCCTCAATGAGAGGCAACACTTCCAGCACAGGCATCGGGCAGGCTTCTACATGTTTATCAATGAGATCTCTCCTAGATGTCCGATTCCCCACCAAACCTGCTAATCGCAATGGGTGGGTATGTGCCTTCTCCCTAACCGACGCAGCAATACGATTTGCTGCAAAAGGGGCATCGAATCCATTATCCGTGATAATAATGCAATAATCCGCATGATTCGATGGAGCGGCAAAACCTCCACGGACTACGTCCCCTAAAACGTCGAATAGAGTAGTATCATATTCATAAGAAGCATTCGATTCTTTCGATGATTTAACCGTTTCTCCCACTACGTATCCCCCACAACCAGCTCCCGCAGGTGGTCCCCCTGCTTCAACACGATCCACTCCGCCATAACCCTTATAAATGACATCCTCAGGCCACACATCTTCATAGTGGTAATCCTTCGATTGCAAAGTGTCTATAATGGTAGGTATCAAGAATCCCGTGGGGGTGAAAGTACTATCATGTTTCGGATCACATCCAATTTGCAATACCCGTTTTCCGCGTCTCGCCAAAGCTATTGATATATTACAACT
>NW_028239717.1:0-32500 GCF_047967505.1 Dipteris shenzhenensis | reverse complement strand
GTTATTGATCGCGTGTCGAAAACGTTCAGGTCGAAGTATGGCTTTAAGATCAAGTGATGAATTAATGGATGCTGCCAGAAATTCTGGTAGTGCTGTACGGAAGAAGGAGGAGACTCACAAGGTGGCAGAAGCTAATAAGGCTTTTGCCCATTTCCGTTAGTTCCGGGTTCGTTTCAATCCACAACCTCTTATTGGTGGATTGAAACCTTCTACTCCGGAGCGCAGGGTATTAGGAATCAAGATACGCCAGAAGCATATGGATAAGCAGAAATTAAATAATGGGAGAAAGAATATCCAAGTCATAGGGGAAATTTTGTCACTGGTATAGTACCTCATGAAAAAGAGAAAGACTAGTGTCGAATCGTAAAGTCCATAACATCATCGACATGATCAACATGATCGACATGACCAAAGTGATCGACGCAATCGACGCAATCAACATGATCGACATGATCGACATGACTAGAATGATCGACACAATCGACACAATCGACATGATCGACATGATTGGCACTGCCCGCATCCCCGCGACTCCCACCATTCTCAACTATCTCCGCCTGGGGCGGACTACTCACCTCGGGGGGGGGGGGGGATGTCAGGCAACGCCAGCAGATATTTATCCTGTATGTCCCTCACCTCGAATCGATGATTGAGTCGTAGTACATCTAAGGCAAAGCTGGCATCTCCCATGATGTACTCGAGGAGCCGAACTAACGTTGACTTTCCCGTGGTTTATGATAATAAAAGGGAAATGCGTCTGAAAAGAGAGTCAAGGTTTGAAGAAGTATCGTGCGAAAACAAAGGGAAGTCTTCCCGTTTCTTCGGATATTCAATCAATATTAGATTAGTTGACACAGGTGGGATTCTGTGATATACTATGGATCAACAGGCTCATCAGCTTGGGTAATCACCAATCGTTTCGAAAACCAAAAATTACCACGACCGCAACTTTAGAAAGACGCGAAAGCGCAAGCCTATGGGGTCGCTTCTGCGACTGGATCACCAGCACTGAAAACCGTCTTTACATCGGATGGTTCGGTGTCTTAATGATTCCCACCTTATTAACCGCAACCTCTGTATTCATCATTGCTTTCATCGCAGCTCCCCCTGTAGATATCGATGGTATTCGTGAGCCTGTCTCCGGTTCTTTGCTATACGGAAACAACATTATCTCCGGTGCTATCATTCCTACTTCTGCAGCTATCGGTTTACACTTCTACCCAATCTGGGAAGCAGCTTCCGTTGATGAATGGCTATACAATGGTGGTCCTTACGAACTGATCGTTCTTCACTTCCTACTTGGTGTAGCTTGCTACATGGGTCGTGAGTGGGAACTTAGTTTCCGTTTAGGCATGCGTCCTTGGATTGCTGTTGCGTACTCAGCTCCCGTTGCAGCTGCTACCGCTGTGTTCCTGATCTACCCAATCGGTCAAGGAAGTTTCTCTGACGGTATGCCCCTAGGAATTTCTGGTACTTTCAACTTCATGATCGTTTTCCAGGCTGAGCACAACATCCTTATGCATCCCTTCCACATGTTGGGTGTAGCTGGCGTATTCGGCGGCTCTCTATTCAGTGCTATGCATGGTTCTTTGGTAACTTCTAGTTTGATCAGAGAAACTACTGAGAATGAGTCTGCTAATGCAGGTTACAAGTTCGGTCAAGAGGAAGAGACCTACAACATCGTAGCTGCTCACGGTTATTTTGGCCGTTTGATCTTCCAATATGCCAGCTTTAACAATTCTCGCTCTCTGCACTTCTTCTTAGCCGCTTGGCCCGTAGTAGGCATCTGGTTTACTGCCTTGGGTATCAGCACCATGGCATTCAACTTGAATGGTTTTAACTTCAACCAATCCGTGGTTGATAGCCAAGGTCGTGTTATTAACACCTGGGCTGATATCATCAACCGTGCTAACCTAGGTATGGAAGTTATGCATGAACGTAACGCTCATAATTTCCCTCTAGACTTAGCTTCTGTTGAAGCTCCTTCTGTAAACGGATAATACCTGTCTGGTCGTGCAGCATCACTAAATACCAAACCTCGCATAAGGTTTGGTATTTAATGGAGATTCGTCCGATGGAATGAATAGAAATAATAGTAATATCTCGCCATAATCTTACAATTATCAGTTTCCAATCTTGGATTCTGGGGAATCTTTGAAACACCCTTCTAGGATTACAGAGAATGGGAATCAAAGATATTCTCATTCTGATTAGCGGAACGCTTGTAGTCCCGTACCCACTGGAATAGATTGAGAATACATTTTTCACCTAACATATTTTTTCTTGTATTAATATATAGACGAATAATACGTACGCGCATCGAATGAATGACCCTAGTAGATCTTGTTCTCTCCCAGTTAAGAAAGCTGAATAGGGAAAGTAGGGGGCGGACGTAGCCAAGTGGATCAAGGCAATGGATTGTGGATCCATCACGCGCGGGTTCAATCCCCGTCGTTCGCCCATCAGGTTGGAGAACTCGTCTTTATCACTCGGAATAAAATAAGTTGATGAGGAGATAGATAAGACATAGATAGGTTTCTTCAACAATTCGAGATTCCCGAGACAGCTTCAGGTAGGTACGAATACACCCACAAATCACCACATCGAAAGTACTCACTCCATTGGGCCTTGAATCTTTCGATATTATCTATATAATGGAATGTGAGAGGTGGGTAGTATCTACCACATATAGATAAAGTGAAGAGAGATCATGAGGTAAGAGAAGTGGGAGAAGAAAAAGTAAGAAGTCCAGATTTATTCTCTGAAGTTCCGAAGTTAGCAGAAACCGATGGATTCCACTACTCATTTGAATCATTGAAAAATCAAGATCTAGGGGAATTTCTAATTGGTCTATTCTCCAGTTATGAACCCTCCATCAAATTATTTGACTTATGAATTCTGAGTTCAATCTTTTTACGGAATCTGCGCGATTCAATGAAGCGGGGTAATAGCGTGACTCCGGGAATCCTGATGTTACTAACAATACCAATTCCTATGCATCGTTCAGGTGAGAGAAATTTGATCGAAGGAGGTTCTATAGATCTAGCGAAACTAATTAATAGAACTGGTGGAGTAGTAAAAAAACCAGCAACAAATTCTGTTGAATCCTTCTATCCTCTTTCTCTATCAATAAGATGCTCACCTGCTGAAAAGGATAGAAAGGGAAAGACACGTAATTCTTACTATTCGGATTCAAACGGAAATATTTCCACAACTTCGACGAGGGAAGAACCGCAAGTTCCCATATATAGTGCGATGGATCCTTCGGTTTCAGATGGATGGAGGGTCCGGCTGATGAGGGATCCACTCCCCATCAAGAATATATCCAGAGATGTGACTGAGAGGATTGAAAAATCACTGGGGGATAAGAATCTAGAAGATTCAAATGAGTTTTTTGAATTCTATATAAATGTGATACTTCGTAAGGATGACTGTTACTAAAATGATTCTGATTCGTTACTTCTCCGGAAAATCCATGACAAGCAAAGGGTTAATTGGCTACAAACAGCAACATTAAGAAGCGATTCCTTCATTCCCGTAATATCGGACTTTTGGGACAAAATGTTACTCGAATCCAGGGATTCAGTAGATCGGCAGGGAGATGAATCACCGTTCTATTCCGAGCGGAAGGGTCTCTCCAATTTGTCTCTATTTCCACCCCATAAGAATACAATGTCATCTCGTGATGGTGTATCCCTATCCTATAGCGATATAAGAGATTGGTTAAATTCCATTGACGAGGGGAGTTGGACACTATTCCGGGATTACGCCGATTTTTATATGTGGCATTCCTGTCACCAAAGTCCTTCTCCATGGAATAAGGATGAGCGCGAATTGAATCTAACGAGATCTCTCTTAGAAAAGAGATTTATCGAACTTGATTATCTATCGGATAATCAATTACTCACTGAGGTACCAAGTATATTACTAGAAATTTCCTGTGGTTTCTCGAAGTATGTCTCCTCACAAATAGAGACATCTAGAGAATTGGAGGCTTTTCATAGCAACTCAAGGGATGAGTCTGATTCCAGAAATCAGAAGGTTGGGAAGGAGATACCTATCGAAGATACTTGTTTATCTAGTTGAAGTGAGGAGAGAAATCCAGAATATGATTCAATGAAAAGATCTGGAAATGGCTTTGTAGGCAGTTACTCTCCGGAGGAAAGAGCAATATCCACTGATGATTCTCCAGAGGCGGTGAGTCACGGCTTTTCAACAGAATCATCTATACATGAACTAGGTATGGGTCCCACCGCCGATGGAACTCCTATTAAGACATATTTGGCAGAAGAATGATATAAGAATTCCGTGTCTTTCGGTATCGGAAGAATATCTCATTTATGGAAAGTAGAGAGAGATTGTCGGCATTTTACACTCGACTCTCCTTTATTGTTGGGAGATCCTTTCTCCCCTTCTGTAGCGGGAATAGCAGAAAATGATTCCAATAAATGTATTGATTCTTCCTAGAATCGTAAGTGGTTCTTCCAATTATTGGGGTTAGATTCCCACGGAAATGAGGGGGAATTTTCTATTCTACACGCCTATTCACAACTAATAAATGAATCAAGAAACCGACTGACTGGATTTCTTTTAAGAGTTAAAAAATCGAATTTGATTTCCAGTAAGGTAAGAATTGGTAGTAGTAGCGAGGAACCTAGGAAAGCCTTTCTATCGAGAGGAGATCTATCATTTGGTGGAATACTTGACGAGGAATCAGAGATGCAAAATGGCGCATACTTCGATCTTGATAAGATTATTTCAAACCGTTTAGAGATCCTTTTCGATGTACCTGTAGAAAGAACTGATGGAAGTGAAAATCCTACTTTTTCAGATGAATCGGGAGAGGGAGGTAACATATCTTCAACATACTCTCTAGTTAGGGTATATGAACGAAATAGGTTAATATCTCTCTACTCAGTATACACGCTCTTTTCGCGTGACTATTTCTGTACATTAGCTAGTGAATATCTATCCAGAATCAACTATCAATTGGGTAGCCGGGAGGGGGGCGAGGGATCTACTGGTGTAACAAGAATTGCAATTGAATAGAGATTATTGGAATGGAGGGGTAACATAGAGCGTTTGTTGCATGAATGTATTATTTCCCCAATTGATGAATATCCAGATGTTCGGTCAAATGTGCACAGGTGGCTTGATACAATCAGAGACTTGTCTTTTTCCCCTTCCAAGAGAGTATTCGCAGAAATAAGATCCGACTTAGGTAGATCAATCTATGATCTGTCGATATTAGCACTAAATAATATTGGTATCACTATTCGTAGTACGGCTGGGAGGAACAACAAGTATCCCAAGGAATTTACCAATATATCATCTATTTACCGAATCATTATTCCCAAGTATATTAGTGAAGAAGCTTCGACAGATGGGATTGATTATCTTGTCTATAAATTGAACAATATAGATTATCCACTGCTTGATTTCCTTCTGAGTTCACTCAACCTCGATGAGAAGATATCCTTTCTCAAGAGAATCTTCGGTAGAAAAGATAGTTTCTTCATCGAGTCCGGATTGTTAATGGATGAAGAATCGGTAGGCTCCTCAATCTTCCTAAAACCCGCAGTTAATCCATTTCTTGTTGAATCATCCTGTATCGAATGTATTGGAACAAAACTCCCGAATGGTGCTTATTCCGCTACGGGAAGGCAGGATTGGGATCTGTTTCTGGATAATTTGAATTATGGGAAAGGTTCGAATAGGAATATTGGGAGTATTTCGGGATCCATTTCCGATGAAGTAGATACACCAAACTTTATAGATTACTCGCATTTACCCGTATTGAACTGTGCCGGAAGGGATTTTATCTCAATAATCAGAAGAAGGGATTCGTTGGTTGGAGGATACAGCAGTAGTTACTCTGACATCTTAGAGAATTCGTATACGGGCTCCGGTGATGAAGTCATCCCATCTCTTGAAATAGGATCCTTAGATACAAAAAATATCACTTCATCTATTCAATCCCAAGTGTCTGATTCGTTGTTACCCAATTCCTCGCAACGAACGGAAAGGGAAACTATTGATCATATACTCG
The DNA here is from genome assembly GCF_047967505.1 of Dipteris shenzhenensis. Lineage (NCBI taxonomy): Eukaryota > Viridiplantae > Streptophyta > Polypodiopsida > Gleicheniales > Dipteridaceae > Dipteris > Dipteris shenzhenensis. The sequence continues at coordinate 26,451 of NW_028239717.1, read as the reverse complement.
CAACAACCGAATCGACTCCATCTGATCTGGATGAATCTGCGATACCACCACTAACTCATTCAGATAGATTTCTTGACTCTATTTCGGATCTAAGAGGACTACTGACGGGGTTGAACTTATCTCCTCGCGAAACGGGAGATTCGTCTCTATCTTCATGTGGTAGCGATGGAAATTACTTGGAAAGAACATTGATAAACTCTAAGCTATCGGCTGATTGGCGATCTCGACCCCGTCTCAAAAATTCGGGAGTGGATCAAGTCGATTCGGAGGGATCCATTGAGAAGAGATCAAACTCGAGGAATGATTCTATTGGGAATCAATTCTATCAAAATGATTCACACATTGGTTATTTTTGGGAATCAGAAGAATCTGAGACGCTTTATTGGTCAAAGAAATTCTCATTATGCAGCAGTGTAGCATCAAGATCTCCAACAGGATTAACTGGAGAGAAGGTTCTGTACGAAAATACGAGGCTTGCAGATACACGTGTCTAAAAAGAACCTATTCTTCCATCTCATCTCATTAATTTCGATGATTTATCAAAGGATTTAAACAAATATAAGATCTCTTGGATCTTTTGGAGAGACAATATCTGCGAGAAATGGAGCCCATTCGGAGAATATATACCTCGGTTTTTCACCCCTAACTGGTGGAGATACTTTTATGATCTGATTAGAGAGATATATCCAGAAATAGTACTCAAAGTAAGTGATGACTTGAATTACACTTTCCCCGGAATTACGGAAAGAGTTGCTGAGGATATAGGTAATGCTAGAGCTTGTTTATCGTTAAGCCTAAGATCAAGATTCAGAAACGATTCCATCAGTAACGTATTATCTAAAATAGATCTCTCTATTTTCGAAGAAATTACTAACTAAACGCAGGTGTCGCATTCGAGATGGTCAGTCTTTAGATTTTCGAATAAGTATGCCCCATCCTACCTCGTTTTCTCGATATTATTTGTTCTTGCATTTCTCAAGCATTATTTATCTGCTGTTTCGGGTTCCAATTCCCCTCACTTGTGGAAACGTTTCAATATCACCGGATATTTAATAGACCCAATGCGTGGGTTTTATCTGGAAAAGGTAATGTATTCTCCCTCGACAAGGTAAATGTAAACGAAAGATCTACTGATACATTCCCTGAAGAGATTCCTGAATTATACAAATAATATAATCTTCTATTACCTTGTGAAAAAATGACTAGATTCGTGGATACTTCGTAGGAAAAGCTCCGACACCCTTAAGATTAATAAACAATTACTGACTCAATATCTAGTGACAAATAAAACTATTTCCAAGTATGAATCGAAATTAAATTCCAATTACGATTCATTGAGCGGTGGGATTAATCACGAACCCACCCCAGAAGAAGGATCTAATCTTTTGTCATACCTACTTCGGATTCGTCAAAATGATCTATCAAATTACGAGATCTGTGAGTTGGATCCTGCGGAGAAGTGGGCTCTTCTTGCCCTTGAAAGAAATATTCTCCTTTCAGCGACAATGAGACGAAAAGGCATTTCCGAATATTCCATGTCGTGACGTACCTATTTTGCTTTCATCAGGATTATTACCATCTGAAGGAGTTCCACTAGTAGGACCCATAGAAACTGGACGATCTTATGTAGTTAGGGATATAGCATCCAATTCCTACTTTCCGTCGGTGAGACTGCCATTGAGGAAGTTGTTATACAACAGATCATATTTCAATAATGTACGTGGGACTTTCATTTCGAAACAGAGCGTAAACCGATTGAATCTTATTTTTGCAATAGCAAAAGAGATGTCTCCCTGTACGATATGGATTCAAGACATTCATGAGTTGAATGTTAATCGCCTGTATCACAGATTAGACCAGCCGATACAATCTTACTCTGCCTAATATTGAGGAGTATCGGTAATGGGCGCAGGAATCCTTGCATTCGCAAGAATCTCGTTATTGCTTCGACTCATGTACCTGCAAAGGTAGATCCAGCTTCAATAGCTCCGAATTGGTCGAACTAATTGATAAATCTCCGAGGGTCTAACAGGCGTCAGCGTCAAAAAGAATTGTCAATTCTCTCGCGTGTCAAAGGCTTTGAAATAGAAGCTGATCCCTCTTTTCTCGAAGGTACTGGGTCTGGAACTACGGGTTATAGCAAACGAGATCTATTTCTCCTGCTAATGAAGCATTATTAATCACTACTTCTAGAAGAAGAAAGATTGTATCCGATAGTGCAATTAAATTAGCTTTACGTAGACAAAATTCAATTGTTACGTATATAGGTAACGGAATCGATTCGGTTCTGGATATGAAATACTTCCTTACAATATAGGAAAAGCTATTCTGAAAAATGGTTTGATAGATACTTCCCCTGCAGATCCCTCATTTATTGGTAGTAATACACTGAAGAAGAGGTTTTACCACTTGTATAACTGGTATTTGGAACCTTTAATAACCGAGTCAACAATTAAGGAATTCGCTATACTCCGCATATCTTAGGGCTATTGGCCGGATTAGCAGCTCGTGATCCTTGGTTCGGAATGGATATGAGAGAGGAAGAGAATCTCGTTGTTATTGATAAAGTTGTAGAGAATGATTCTAACTTAGCCTGTGGTATCTCGGAAAACCTTTTGAGGGATTTCTTATGTTCAGAAATCTGTAGAAGTAGAAGTCAATTCGCTAATAGTCCTCCTCTTCCTTCTTCCATCGAACCCAGGTATTCTCCAGATATAATCTCTGCGAGTCGTTCTTATAAATCTACAAAGAAGGGGTGTCTAAAGATCCAACTGATTCTGAAATGGAACAGTCGAGTGAAGTAGACTCGATTCCGAAGGAAGTGTCGCGTGGGATTACTTGGTCCCCCAAATTTTGGCGTTTTGGTTTCATGCGAAGTGGCAGTTATGAATCGATAAGAGTATTATCCGAATCGAATAATTTGTATAATTCGATCTTTTTTTCATCGGAATCAGGATCAAATCCCCCAACGGGATTTCGAATTGAATAAGATTAAGTCTAGTGGAAAGAAATCGCATAAGAGAAAAGGATATCTTTTCAGTTACAAGAGAGCCTCGGGTAAATCGAGACAAAGAGACATTAAAAGATTAGAAAATTAATTGGATAATCTATCATACGCGAGCAATTTCTTGAATTAGGAATCCCCAACTCATCTAATCAATACGAAACGCAATGTAATCGATCCGATGAACCAATTCTATTCCTGGGGGGCGCTTCACCTGGGATCCCATGCTTCTATCTCAGCCGGATCATAACATTCCCTCTTCACGTCATAGTTTATTAGCGAAACAAGAACTGGTACGGAGGCTTTATGTTACTTACGGTACGAGGAGGGAGCGCGAGAAACATTTCTCAAATGAAAAGATTAGAAATTTCTTTCTTCTTCGTGGATATGACCGGAAATCGATAACTGAATTATCTACCAAGCGGTGGAAGAATTTCCTTCGGGTGAAGAACGACACTTTGAATACGTCAAAGAAACCTAATTCATGCATATATATTTGCAATACCCGCAGATATTTGTTCCTATTCACTCGTATCAAAGCATTCCAATGGAAGATTTGCAAGAGCGATTCCTTCGTTTCAGGCTTATGGTTCATAGAGATAGATGGATGAGACGGAATCGTCACTCATCCAAAGATTTTCTCATTCATAACATGTTGTTTGAAAGTTACCACTACCTATTCAATCTATTTCGATTTAGTGGGACGTCACCGGATCGAATAACAAGACAATTATTGAATGGGAATTCGATATCGCATCATAAAATCTCGGATATTCTTGACTCAGTCTGGATCCCTAGCAATATATAGGGCTATTCAGGATTCGAATTGGTGAAAGGAAGATACATCTTTTCCCCTTACTGATGCAATAACTTCTGCTTATAGAATTCCGGATAATTACTAAGTTATAGATCACCTTCGGAGTCTTCCTATTCGGGAGATGGAAGCAACATTCGAAATCAAGAAGGAGTAGGAATCTCTTATATGGAAAATGTAGGAAGTAGTTCGTAGAGGACGTAGTAGTTTTCCAACATCCTTATCGGAACAAATCCTTGATGAAGATGTCGATCCATTCTGTTTGAGATTCTCCGGATATTCAATTTCTCGGTGATCAACGGTAATATGGGGAGGAAGGAGGGGCATTCCCCTCATTCATCTTTACATTCCAAAAATTCATTCTAAAGTTTGGATTTTCCCGTATCCAACTAGATAATCAGGATTTCAAGTCCTTTCCATTGTTTCCATTGGAAGGGCTCTAAGGACCCCGGGTCCTTAGGGGATGGACCATCTAACCGAATCCCAAAATTTTAGTTCATTCAAATTCACTAATAGGGATTCTTGGTGACATCCTAACTAATGCCCCGACTAACTACTAGGATTTCTGGTCCTAGTCCAGATACTGGGGTCTCGTGACGCAGTTTCATCACACTCTAATTGGCTACTACGACTTTCAGTCCCACCTCAGGTACTAGGATTTTTAGTCCCCTCGAAGGATTTCAAGTCCCCCGTCTTCTTCAAGGATTTCCAGTCCTGTCTTCTTCAAGGATTTGAAGTCCCCTGATAAGGATTTCTAGTCCCGTTGAAAGACCTACTTGGATCTCCTCGAATCTCGGGATTCTGAGTCCCAGCCTCACTTGAGAAAGAAGCAGAAGGTGTTTCCTATTCGATACCTAATACTTCATATCCAAATCCCCGGACGGCGGAGAATTCTGGTCTCAATAATCAACAATCGGAGGATTTGCATCCCCATGTTTGAGGGTTGGGCACTGGAAAGACCAGAATCCTCCGAGGATTTTTCTTCCTATTGGGAGTTTGGGAGGCACCGGAGAGACCACTTGTCTCTCGAATCGAGGAGGTATTTCGAGTGCTCATTTGGGAGATAAGCAAATCAATTGAATGTGAATCTTTAGTGGTAGAGAGAATAAATCTTTGATAAATCTTTTAGTATATAAGGGTTCGATCTGAATAAGGGTACGAGACCTTCTGCCCCGAGGAAGTATTTCGAGTGCTCATTTGGGAGATAAGCAAATCAATTGAATGTGAATCTTTAGTGGTAGAGAGGATAAATCTTTGATAAAGCTTTTAGTAGATAAGGGTTCGATCTGAATAAGTGTACGAGACCTCCTACCCCGAGGAGGTACTCATTTGGGAGATAAGCAAATCAATTGAATGTGAATCTCTAGTGGTAGAGAGGATAAATCTTTGATAAACCTTTGAATAGATAAGGGTTCGATCTGAATAAGGGTACGAGACCTCCTACCCCGAGGAGGTACTCATTTGGGAGATAAGCAAATCAATTGAATGTGAATCTCTAGTGGTAGAGAGAATAAATCTTTGATAAACCTTTGATAAAGCTTTTAGTAGATAAGGGTTCGATCTGAATAAGGGTACGAGACCTTCTGCCCCGAGGAGGATTCGGACCTCCACGCTCTTCAGCACCAAATTTTGAATCTGGCGTGTCTACCATTTCACCATCGAGGCTCTACTCCTTATTCCTTACCTTTTTACTTCCCACCACCCCATCTTTCTCTATGGATGGGGTCCGGAATATGTTTCTATCAATTCGATCCTAGTCCCTCATCAAAAGCAACCCTTTACTTATTTTTCCCAATCTTATTTCTTCGTCTCTCTATATCGAAAAGGATTTCCAGTCCCCTGGAGGGACTTCTAGTCCCCCTGCTGAAGGATTTATAGTTCTCTCCAAGGATTTTCAGTCCTCCTGTTGAAGGATTTCCAGTCCCCGGGAAGAAAAAAGGATCCATAAATTTGTTCTGTATCGATTCCATCCCAGCTCCTCGTCAAGAGCAAACCCTTTCTCCTCCTCTACCGATCCTGTTTCTTCGTCTCTCTCCATCTATAAGGATTTGAAGTCCTGTCTTATTCAAGGATTTCCAGTCCTCTTCAGGGATTTCAAGTCCCCCGTCTTATCCAAGGATTTATAGTCCTCTTCAGGGATTTCAAGTCCCCTGTCTTATCCAAGGATTTATAGTCCTCTTCAGGGATTTCAAGTCCCCTGTCTTATCCAAGGATTTATAGTCCTCTTCAGGGATTTCAAGTCCCCTGTCTTATCCAAGGATTTATAGTCCTCTTCAGGGATTTCAAGTCCCCTGTCTTATCCAAGGATTTGAAGTCCTCTTAAGGGATTTCAAGTCCCCTGTCTTATTCAAGGATTTCCAGTCCTGTCTTATCCAAGGATTTATAGTCCTCTTAAGGGATTTCAAGTCCCCCGTACTCTTCAGGGATTTCAAGTCCCCCGTACTCTTAAGGGATTTCAAGTCCCCCGTACTCTTAAGGGATTTCAAGTCCCCCGTACTCTTAAGGGATTTCAAGTCCCCTGTCTTATCCAAGGATTTCCAGTCCCCTGAGAAGGATTTCAAGTCCCCCGCCCCCGATAAGGATTTCAAGTCCCCCGCCCCCGATAAGGATTTCAAGTCCCCCGATAAGGATTTGAAGTCCTCTTCAAGGATTTTCAGTCCCCTGAGAAGGATTTCGAGTCCTTTGAGAAGGATTTGAAGTCCCCTGAGAAGGATTTCAAGTCCCCTTTCTTCTTTAAGGATTTGAAGTCCTCTTCAAGGATTTTCAGTCCCCTGAAGAGGATTTCAAGTCCCCTGTCTTCTTTCTTTAAGGATTTGAAGTCCTCTTCAAGGATTTTCAGTCCCCTGAAGAGGATTTCAAGTCCCTTTTCTTCTTTAAGGATTTGAAGTCCTCTTCAAGGATTGTCAGTTCCCTGAAGAGGATTTCAAGTCCCTTTTCTTCTTTAAGGATTTGAAGTCCTCTTCAAGGATTGTCAGTTCCCTGAAGAGGATTTCAAGTCCCTTTTCTTCTTTAAGGATTTGAAGTCCTCTTCAAGGATTGTCAGTTCCCTGAAGAGGATTTCAAGTCCCCTGTCTTCTTTAAGGATTTGAAGTCCTCTTCAAGGATTTTCCGTCCACTGAAAAGGATTTCAAGTCCAAGGATTTCCAGTCCCCTGGAAGGGTCTATGAATCGGACTAGATACATTATACAAAATCAAACCGTCAAATGCAAGACCTAATTCTCCTTGTTATCTATCACTCTCGCTCGGATCTCCCTCAGTGAGGGAGATTTGACGATCGAGAAGGATTTCAAGTCCAAGGAAGATTTTCAGTCCCCTCGAAAGGATCTATGAATTCGACCCATTTCTATTATAGCTAAGAAAACTGTCGAGCGCAAGACCTAATTTTCCTTGTTATCTATCAATCTCGATCGGATCTCCCTCAGTGAGGGAGATTTGACGAGAAAGATCTCAATTCCAAAGATTTTGAGTCCCCTCGAAAGGGTCTATGAATTCGACCCATTTCTATTATAGCTAAGAAAACTGTCGATTGCAAGACCTAATTTTCCTTGTTATCTATCAATCTCGTTTTGAGATCCCTCGGTCTCAGTAGAGGGAGACTTTGACGAGAAAGATTTCAAGTCCAAGGAAGATTTTGAGTCCCCTCGAAAGGGTCTATGAATTCGACCCATTTCTATTGTAACTCAGAATGCCGTCGATTGCAAGACCTAATTTTCCTTGTTATCTATCAATCTCGATCGGATCTCCCTCAGTGAGGGAGATTTGACGAGAAAGATCTCAATTCCAAAGATTTTCAGTCCCCTCGAAAGGATCTATGAATTCGACCCATTTCTATTGTAACACAGAATGCCGTAGAGCGCAAGACCTAATTTCTTGGATTTGATTTCAATTCCAGGGGACCGCCATGGGCCTTAATTTGTTATCGCTGCAAAATCGTCCTGACGATAAGGAGTCGATTCCAAGTTAAGGGATTTAACGTCCCCTGGACTAACTATGAATCATAGATGTACTATCAAAGTCCAGAGGATTGTCGCTGCAAAATTGCCCCTGTCCAAGAATTTACAGTTCACTAGGAAATCATAGCTAGATCAATTATAGCTAAGAAAACTGTCGATTGCAAGACCTAATTTTCCTTGTTATCTATCAATCTCGATCGGATCTCCCTCAGTGAGGGAGATTTGACGAGAAAGATCTCAATTCCAAAGATTTTGAGTCCCCTCGAAAGGATCTATGAATTCGACCCATTTCTATTGTAACTCAGAATGCCGTCGATTGCAAGACCTAATTTTCCTTGTTATCTATCACTCTCGTTTTGAGATCCCTCGGTCTCAGTAGAGGGAGATTTGACGAGAAAGATTTCAAGTCCAAAGATTTTGAGTCCCCTCGAAAGGATTTCTGAATTTGATCCATTGATAGTGTACATCAGAATGCCGTCGAGCGCAACCCCCGTTTCTATTAAATTGAAAGAATCTGCGGCGGAAAGAAGAATTGGTCTCTTTTGCTTTCTTCTAGAAGTCTGAAGGCAACCCCGCCTTGAACGTACAGGTATCGGATGAAATGACTTATCCATTAGACGAAATTGGAGCATGGAATTCATCGGGAAGCGACCTGAATTGCTACGGAGCAGAAGACTGGGGGTGTGAACCGAATCATTTACACAACCGCTCCCATATGGGAATCACTTAGTCGCATGTACCATTAGGAGGGTTCAATCCTTGTAGTACTGCAAAGGATTGAACAATATTATGGATACCATCAGGAAATACTTATATCTCCTCCGGAAGAGACGAATGATCATTGGGAGGCGCGTGATCATTTCTCCGACACTGTTTCATCACCAATTACGGAAATGGACTAGTTGGAGCGACGGAAGTGGCTTTGGATACAAATCATTCAGAAAGATTCCATTATTTCATGTGACAACTCAAAATAGGTCTGGAATGAGGTATTCCGTGTAATCTCGATGATGGGATCCATTGATATACCCAGTAGAGTTGATGCTGGTACACGAACAATCATAGCTATTTCAATGGAACTCTTCGAAATCGAAGTAGATGGAGAAACTAATGGATCCTGTATGTAAATTGTTGATGTGTCACCCCCTTCGGTGAACATTAATTTAATTATCTTCGGATAGTGATATATAGAAATGACACTTGTAATGGGAGCTACCAGAACTAATGGGTACGAGCCAGCTTTCCATCCATGCCAGAAGGGGTAGGGTTTACCGGAAAAACCTGCTAATGGAGGGATACCCCCTGGGGATGGTAAACGTATAACTAGAGAGAATGTTAGAACAGGATCCTTCATGTATGGTCCCGCATAATCCCTAATGTTATCAGTTCCGGTTCGTGAACCAGATAAAGTGATGCGAGCGAAAGTCCCTAGATTCATGAATATGTAGATAGAAGTATAACTTATCATACTCGCATAGCCATTATCAGGATCCGCAGCAAGTATTCCAATCAGAATATATCCGATTTGGCTTATGGAGGAATATGCTAGCATACGTTTCATGCTTGTCTGAGTAACAGCAATTAGATTCCCCAATACCATGCTAAGGGTAGCTAATATTCCCAAAGCGAGATGCCATTCACTGGATAGGTATGAGAAAGTAATACCGAGGAGTCGTGTAGATAAAGCTAGAGCTGCTACTTTGGAAGTAGCAGAAAAAGAAGCAACGACTGGTGTAGGAGAGTTAGAGTCGGAGAGGAGATCCTCGATCTTCCCGCTCATTCAGAACCGTGCATGAAATTCTCACTTCACACGGCTCCTAGTTCGTAAGAGATTTCTAAGCTCCCAGAACCTTCCCCGTGTGTGTATCAAATCCACTTCTTCCTCGGTAATTCAATATGAGTAATAATTGGTAGCTTCTCGGGAAATCCCCTATCAGTGATTCCTTTTTAAAATGGTAGTTACCAACGTGGATACCTAATTACATCAAACGTGAGTGACGGGACCTTAAAGATTATACTGTATTATACCACAAGTGGGATTAACTAGCATCCATGGCTGAACGGTCAAGGCACCCAACTCATAATTGGCGAATTCGCAGGTTCGACTCCTGTTGGATGCAAACAAATGGGGGGAGAGGGTTTCATTCGGGTGACAAAGTGAGTAACCGAAATAGGGAGGTGGAGTATAATGGGTTCCGAAAACTATACGGGAACCAAGAAGTGGAAGCAATTATGAATTCGGATAGTAAGAGAGTTTGTTTGAATTGGAAGAGCTAAAGGGACACGAGAAAAATTATGGATAAATTGATAAATCAGATACTTACTGAAAAAACTATTCCTCCATTGCAACGAAACCAGTATACCTCCGATGTGAATCCAGAATCGAACAAGACTGAAGTCAAGAATTGGATTGAGCAACTTTTCAACGTTAAAGTAAGACACATGAATAGTCACCGACTACCAGATAGAAGGCGTAGGGGTAGAGCGTCCGGGTCGATGCATCGTAAGAGAATGATTATTACGCTTCACAAAAATGATTCCATTCCGCTATTTCTGAGCAAGTAACCCCCGCAAATTTCACTAACGACAAGGAGGAAGAGGAGATATGGTTATCTGATTATATAAAGCCTATACGCCTGGCACACGCAATAGATCCGTTTCAAGTTTTGAAGAAGTGACGAGATGTAAATCCCGGAAAGGACTGACTCGTGGTAGTGGACCAAGGAGCGGACGTACTAGTGGAGGGACTATTACTGCTAGGCATAGAGGAGGTGGTCATAAACGACTATATCGTGAAATTGATTTCCGACGGAATAAAAAAGATGTTGTTGGAAGAGTGGCAAGTGTCGAGTACGACCCCAACCGCAATGCATACATATGTCTCGTGAATTATGTGGATGGTGAAAAGAAACATATCTTACATACTTGAGGGGTAGAAATCGGAGACACTGTAGTATCCAGCCCCGAAGCATCTATTTCAAGTGGAAATGCCCTACCTTTGAGTGCGACTCGAATAAGTGATTCACGTATTCGGAAATAACCGATTGGATTTAGGGTTGAGTCCATAAACCCAACACTAGACTCGAGATTCTTGGATCTTCCGAGGTGGACTTCGATAGGGAAACCGAGGAGGGACAATAGCGGGTGGTCAGGTGTAATAGTATCAAATAGCTATTAACCTGCAGAGGTAGGATAATATGGAGAGAACTGGATTCTCGAACAGGGACAAGAAATCAAAGGGGCATCCTCTGTTCGGTGTGGCCGAAAGGCAGAGGAAACGGGTCACTCGCCGCGTTCGGTATGACGGTCAAAGGCAGAATCGAAGCCACGAAGCGGAGTGAGAATGAGTCTCCCGGGGGGACTCAATCCCGGTATTGAAAATGTCTCCTAAGTTATCTAGAACATCAAATGATGTTGGCGTGAATGACTGAATTCATTGATTCTGTTGCTGAATGAGTTGCGAGACAGAAGCCAGATGCCGGTGGAGAACCCGAGGGTGTAGAAAAAGCTGGATATGCGAGTTTACCCTAGAACTGGTACTTTCATTTCTCGTTGGCGACATCCGGCGAGGATATCGCCTTCTGTATCCGGAAAGCTGTATGCTTTGAAAAGGGCTCGTACAGTTTGGGAAGAGATTCTATCCCGAATACTGGGGAGTAAAGGGTCTACTTCAACCAAGATACCTCTAGGTACGGTCATACATAACGTAGAAGTAATACCCGGGAGAGGTGGATGATTAGTTAGAGCGGCTGGTGCTACGGCAAAAGTGATTGCAAAGGAAGGTTGATTGGCTACATTAAGATTACCCCCCGGCGAGGTTCGTTCAGTATCTCAGAATTGTTTAGCTACTGCGGACGAGTCCGGAAACGTCGACATCAATAATGAGGGTTCGGGAAAGGCTGGATCTACGCGGTGGTTAGGTAAACGTCCAAAAGTGAGGGGTACAGCTATGAATCCCGTCGATCATCCGCATGGGGGGGGGGAAGGCAGAACACCATCGGTAGGAAGAAGCCATTAACTCCATGGGGTTGTACGGCACTCGGAATGAGGAGTCGGGAAAGCGGTAGATACAGCAATCCGTTCATCCTTCGCCGCCGTAAAAGTAATTAATTGGTAGAAAGACTGGGTGGAGGGGTAATTAACTATGGCACGTCCACTCAAGAAGGGTCCTTTTGTAGCTAATGATCCAGTAAGAAGAATCGAAATTCTCAATATCCGGAAGGAGAAAAAGATAATAATAACCTGGTCTCGTGCTTCCGCAATAGTTCCTATCATGATCGGTCATACCATTGCTGTTTACGATGGGCGGGAGCATCTACCCATTTATATAACTGACCGTATGGTGGGTCACAAACTGGGTGAATTTGTACCTACCCGGAGTTTCCGGGGACATGCCAGAAGCGATAAAAAATCTCGTCGATAATTGGGGAATCATATTTCATGGGAACCGAGAAAGAATCAGAGGTAAAGGAGGCGCAAGCTTCGTCCAGACGTGTTAATATGTCGTCTACAAAAGTACGACGAGTCATTAATCAGATTCGGAATTGTTCGTATGAACAAGCCCTTGTACTACTCGAATTTATGCCTCGCAGAGCATGTCACCCCATATTGCAATTGATCCTTTCCGCAGCCGCAAATGCTAATAACAATTATGGATTGACTAAATCTAATTCGTTCATCAGCGAAGCCTGAGTGGATAACGGTACCAGTCTGAAGAGATTTCGACCCAGGGCTCAGGGACGTGGTTACCCAATCAGAAAACCTACCTGTCACGTGATTACTAAAATGAAGAGCAAAAGGTAGAGCCGATACTAACTACATATTGACAAGTAGAAGTGGGGGAGGGGTTGTATGTATATATATATACATATATATGTGTATATATATATATATACCGGGTAGATATTGGTATTGAATACAGGAAAACATCTACGGGGCAAAAGATTCATCCACTTGGTTTTTGACTTGGCATAAATCAGAGGCATTACTCCCACTGGTTCGCGCAACCAAAAGATTATCCGAGATTCCCCGAGGAAGATGAGAGAATACGTACTTGCGTTAGGGAGTATGTACGGAAGCATATAAGGGATTCCTCAAATTATGGGGAATTGCACATATAGAGATCTACCGGAAGACGGACCTAATTCAGATAGAAATTCATACGGGATTTCCAGATCTATTGATTGAGGGACGTAGCCTGGGAATCGACCAATTGAAAGCGAATATGGAAGAATCATTAGGTTTTGGGAATCGGAAGCTTCAAATAATCCCGAATAATATCCTCCAGCCGTATGGCGAACCGAGAATTCCGGCGGAACATATTGCTCCACAATCAGAGAATAGAGTAGCTTTCCGTAGGACTATGAAAAAAGCTATTGAACTAATTAGAGAAACTAATAGTGGGGGCGTTAGGATACAAATAGCGGGGCGTCTCAATGGTAATGAAATGGCTCGCATTGAGTGGGCCAGAGAAGGTAGAGTCCCCCTCCAAACTATCAGGGCTCGTATTGGTTATTGCTACCACCCAGCTCAAACCATCTATGGGGTTTTAGGCATAAAGATTCGGGTATTCCGGGATATGGGATAATTATTCCTACTTTCCGACCCCCCACCCCTCCCGTTCCCTCCTCTCCTACTCTCTTGGGGAGTTGAAAATACTTAATAGATATTGGGATACATGATTACTTTGTGGTGCCAGGATCCGCAGGCTTATTCTATTCCAATTCCATAGGGGGGAGGGGAGCATACAGTAACGTCTCGATAAATTTCTGCTACGCTTAGTGTGCGACTCGACCGAATGAAGTTCCTCTGTTTATAGATAAGACGGATTGGTAGGTGGATCCCCACTGCTAATAACTGGAATGTCAGCTGGGGTTCGTAGCCGTATCAACGCAAAGTCTTTGTCCTCGGGAAGGGAAATCTTTCCAGTGAAGCGGAAAATTATATTGATTCTTGGGTGATCTGGGGGGAAACAGAAACAAGAAGTAATCAATAATCTCGTGCGATCGTATGGTTAACGACTCGACTCTCGGGAAGCAGTGTGGTATAGCATGATGGAGACGCGGTCTTGGAAATACCGACTAAGTCTTTTCCGATGCGGGGGGGGGGAGGGGGGGGGAGCCTCGAGTCAATGAACACTAATGGAGATGACTCACAATAAGTACTTATTTGGCAACTGAGAGGCTCCGCTGCAGAGAGATAACCCAAGCGTTTATGGAGGGGAACTACGGAAACGATGGAACCTTCCGAGTCGATCGATTGTTCACTATCAGCGATTCGGCGGATGGGATGGCGGGGGAAACCCACTCCTCATCGAATTGAGATATGAAATAGCAAATTCTGATGAAGATGAGAGATCGAGTCGATTTCCGCCCGTGGTTGTATTACCGACTAATATCCTAACTGCTATGAATGGGAGAATCATACGGAGGGGGGTAGGTAAATGAGCAAAAAGACAAAAATCATTTTGGTACTGACGCAAAATTTCCTACTTTGTCTCTTCCCAGAATTGAAAGATCTCCAAAACAGGGGGAAACGGTACTGAATTCATGAGGAGCCGGGTGAGGGAAAACTTTCACGTCCGGTTCTGTATGAGAGACGGAATGATTTCACCGCTATCGACTGTGACCCCAAACGATCCAAATTTCGTAAACAACATAGAGGAAGACTGAAAGGAATTTCCACTCGTGGGAATCGTGTTTCTTTTGGAAAGTTTGCCTCACAGGCCCTCGAACCTTCGTGGGTCACGTCTAGACAGATAGAGGCGGGGAGGAGAGCAATAACGCGTTATGCCCGGCGGGGTGGTAAGTTATGGATACGCGTCTTTCCCGATAAACCAATCACTATGAGACCTGCGGAAACACGTATGGGATCAGGTAAGGGATCTCCGGAATATTGGGTATCTGTGGTTAAACCGGGTCGAATACCTCATGAAATAAGTGGAGTATCGGGAAACATAGCTCGAACTGCTATGCGAATAGCTGCGCATAAAATGCCTGTACGTACCCAAGTGGTGACCGCTACGGAATTATGATTTTTGGGGGGAGTAGGAAGGGAGGGTGGAATCAGATAGAGATTTATTTCTATTTTTATTTCCCCCTCACTTAGCAATTTGATGGTGTGGGAAAGGCATTTCCAACCGATACAGGGAACATGGAGATTGAGGGTTTCCCCTATCCCGAAGAAAGATGGGATGAATGGAAAATACATACGGGTAGCTATTCACCTGCAAATGAGTGAATAGATCTATTTTTTCCCCCTACCAATTAAGAAATGATTCAACCTCAGAGTTACCTAAATGTAGCAGACAACAGCGGGGCTAGGAAATCGATGTGTATTCGGGTGCTAGGGACCAGTAATCGTAGATACGCAGGAACTGGTGGTACTACTACAGGTGTGATTAAAGAAGCGGTACCCAACATGTCTCTGAAGAGATCGGAAGTAGTTAGAGTAGTGGTGGTATGTACCCGTAGAGAGATCAAACGTGACAATGGAATTATTTCGGGGTTTGGTGACAACGCGGCAGTCGTTATCAACCAAGAGGGAAATCCTAGAGGAACTAGAGTCTTCGGTCCAGTAGCTAGGGAATTAAGGGAATATGATTTTGCAAAAATAGTCTCACTGGCCCCTGAAGTATATAGAAAATAGGGAATGGAATACGTGGGAATGGGGAGTCACTCTTCGACTGGGACATACTTTTTTCCATTTCCACGGGGAATATATACTCCTTCAAGAATCCGGAATCTTCGGGTAGTTCGGAGAAGCAAAATGTAGAAAGGGGGGGGGGGAGATTGGTAACATGGGGTGGGGGGGGGCGGAATCTCTCCCGCCAGCTACATCCCGATTCTCTTTCGACTCGGTAGCAATAGTAGCAGCAGCGTCAACAACGGAATCTACCTATAACCTAAAAACTCTTATTGAGGGATGGGAATTCGGTGTAGGATATTGACACGAACAATATACCCCCGATGGGGTCGGTAGTGAGGTAGTGATAGCAGAAAGATTAGGATTCATCCTAGACTCAATAACTGATGATTGATATTTCACGAGTAACGATACCATTTCTACCATGATTACTCCCCCGTGAAATGCGAATGCAAGGAGAAAGGCGACAGTCCAACTACCTGCCACTGGTATTACTAGAGGTATTGCACGAATCTTATTGGAGGAGGGTTCTGTGAAAGATACTGCGGAACATAGAGAAAAAATGAAGGATTTTCTGGATGTGACCTTGAAATATTAAGGCAGAGGGAGAAAACCATGTGTCACAACTCTCAAACGTATCAGCAAACCTGGCTTGAGAATCTATTTTGACCATCGAGGAATTCCGAAAGTATTAGGCGGCATGGGAATTGTAATTCTACCAACATCTCAAGGACTTATGACGGATCGAGAGGCCCGACGAAGGGAAATTGGGGGGGAAATCCTGTGTTACATTTGGTAGTTAATGCAGTTACCGTATAAATCTGCTACCACTTCTTCCTAAAATTACTAGGAGTGGGGAATAAACTAGTATCATTCTTGACAGGATCCGTTAGTGATACAGGGGGGGTATCTCTTCCAAATGGTGGTGAAACAAAATCTGATTGACGTGGAAGGTACAGTCACGGAATCGCTTCCTAATGCCATGTCTTGAGTATGTTCGGATAATGGATGCCAAGTCTTAACTCATATATCGGGAAGAATCCGACGTAACTACATAAGAATACTACCAGGGGATAGAGTGAGGGTCCAATTGAGTCCCTATGATCTTACTAAAGGCTGCATCACTTATCGTCTCAGGAATAGACAAGCGAATGGCACTTAGTAGCAACTTCTGCTACCGAAAAGTCATTTATTTATAATCATTCACACAATCATTCGGGATCGAAGGACGAGGGGAAATAGGGCTTGTCTAATCTTTCATAAGATTCACCAGATTCGGGGTTATAGATATGAAAATTCGTGCTCCCGTTCGTAAGATACGTGAGAAACGTCGACTGATTCGTAGACGAAGACGAATCATGGTAATCCGTTCCAATCCGAAGCACAAGCAGAAGCAAGGATAATAAATGGAATACGGGACTAGATAGGAGGAGAAATATTACCTAGTTGTAGTTCGTTTGTCGCAGATAATTAGTAAGTTATGCCAAGCAGCACGAAAAGGATTCGTTCACGAAAGGGAAAACGTAGAATACCAAAAGGAGTTACACACATTCAAGCAAGTTTTAATAATACCATTGTTACCGCTACGGATGTTTGAGGACAAGTCGTTCGTGGTGTTCCGCTGGTGTATGCGGATTCAGGGGTGCGAGGAAAGGTACACCATTTGCTGCTCAGACTGCGACGGAAGGTGCCATTCGTACTTCGATTGATCAGGGTATGAAGCAGGCGGAAGTAATGATAAGCGGACCCGGACCGGGAAGAGATACGCTTCGAGGGCTATTCGTAGAAGTGGTATAATTCTCAGTTTCGTGCGTGATGTGACCCCGATGCCGCATAATGGATGTAGACCCCCAAGAAAAGGCGTGTCTAGTTTCCGACTATCAACTGCTTTGAATAAAGAGGGACCCAATTACGATTCAAGATGAAATACCAATCTCTACTCAGGCGATTCAATGGAAATGCATTGAATCCAGGATGGAAAGTAAGCGTCTTCATTATGGTTGTCTTGTTATACCTCCCCCAAGAGAGGCCAAGTTAATACTGTGGGAATCGCTATGTGTAGAGCTTTACCTGGAGAGGTGGAGGGAACGAGTATAACACATGCGAAATCCGAAGGCATGAAGCATGAGTATTCCACAATAACGGGCATTTGAGAAACAATACACGACATTTCAGTTAATTTGAAAGAAATTGTACCTCAAAGCGATTCTAATGATGTTTAAAAAGCATTTCCATCGATTCATGGTCCTAAGAAGGTGACAGCTGGTGACATATCATTCCCGCCGTCTGTTAAAGCGATTGATGAGTCGCAACATATAGCTACCACTACCCAATCAATGTCCGTGAATGTAGAGTCGAAGATCGGGAGGGGTCGTGGATATTGCGTACAAGATCCGAAGCTGTGTGAAGATGGGGGAATTTCCCATTGATGCTGTATCTATGTCTGTTTGAAATGTAAATCATAGCATTCACCTATTTGGAAATGGTAGAGAGATACAAGAAATACCATTCATGGAGATATGGACCAATGGTGGTTGACTCCGAATGAGGCACCTTGCGAAGCGTCTAGAAATTCAACAAATTTATTCATTCCTTTTCCACATATGGGGGAAAATAATACTTCTTCTACTGGAGGTGGCGAGGATTCTTCCAATCCGACGGACTTTTCTTATCCTCCAAACGATATGGATGAATCGACGCGAGAGTTTGTGCTTAAACATACATTCATTGATCAACTAGAATTGCCTGTTAAGACTTATAACTGTCTTAAACGAGTTGGTATACGTACGATCTGGGACCCACTGAATTACAGTCAGGAAGATTTAGAGAAAATCAAGAACTTTGGAAGAAAATCTGTAGATTAAGTATTGAAAACTTTATGGGAACGTTTCGATATAGAATTACCCAAGAACAAATCGTATGTTGATTGGAAAAAAGATGGGTAAATACTCAAATATATTTTACCTAGTTCCCAACCCATTCCTCATTCTAACCCTTAGGGGGTAAACCGAAACCAGTGGAGGATCGGTATCGGTAAGAATCGGGGTAGACGAGTTAACTTTGTTTGTTTATCACGCCACGGGAGGAGGGGACAGTTAGTTATCTGACTGGATCTGGGGGGGTCTTGGATCGAAACGATCCAACCCCAGATCGACTATTTACCACATGGAGGATCGGCTTTTTTTTGGTGCCAGATCGATCCTAAAATAGTCCCAAAGTTGAAGATCCATCGATGGGTAAAGCTGCTCCGATGCCTAACCGAATAGCTACTGCAGTACCAATCGGAGAAACCGTTGTAGCTACTGAACGTCGAAATGGATTCTGAAATTTATTCACATTCTCGAGAAAAGGCACGGTCAACGAACCTGCCGGTACCGACGCCATCAAAGGGACACCCAATGATTTATTAGGAACTGTACGGAGTATTTGAAACACGGGAAAGAAATACCACTCGGGTAGTATCTCTAGGGGAGTTGCAAAGGGATTCGCTGGTTCACCGATCATCGATGGTTCTAGAACTGCCAAACCTACGGTACATGCAATGGTTCCTAAGATTACTACGGGAAATATATATAAGAGATCGTTGGGCCAAGCAGGTTCTCCGTAGTAGTTGTGTCCCATACCCTTGGCTAGTTTTGCTCTTAAAACAGGATCACTCGGGTCAGGTTTTTTTGTTATTGGGATAGACTTCTCACTCCCCCGGTAGAATCGGACGTGGAGATTTCTTATCAGCCGGCTCAAGCAAATCCTCGAATATTTCCGTTTACAAATTCCAGTGGGGAACCGGAGGAGTCGTAACTTCATAATAATCTCTGATACTTCCCGAAGCGAGAACCCTTGAAAAACGGAGAGTTATTCTACGGAATAGCTTATTATCCGAGTGAGCTTAAGAAATTTCTCCTCAAGAAGCTTCTTGGATGATCTCGTATCCCACACACGCGTCGTATCTACCCACAGATACGAGACTCTTGAGAAACAGTACCTGTGCGGGATCTTAACTTGTTACAACTTCGGCTTCCTCTTCCCCGGATCGTTCTCTTACTCCGACGGTTGTTTCTCCGCATCGTACCAAATGCAGAGGAAGTGGATGCATTTTGAAAACCATATGTTTGAAGGGGTGAAACTGCCTGTGACTCGGGTATGCATGGGATTAGACGGAGCCTTAAGGATGAGTTCGACCATAGGAAGCATTCCCCAAAACACCTCATAGGAAGGGAAGTGTTTTCATATCCAAGTTTTAAACCCCAATTATGAGGTTGGGGAGAGTTGGAGCGGAGACACATACTTTAGTGTGGCAGCATTCGGTATAAGATCTGCATAGCCTATGTTTCGATACAAGTCACACACTCCCATAATCCGATCTTCCGCCTCCAGACACTTCAATTCATTTCCCTCGACAATTCGAGATAGGAATTCGGTCCACTAAGGAGTCTTCTATTTCTCTTGGTGAGAAAGACTAGTGGCAAGGAAAAAATAACCCCTCATCTTGTAGATTGGGGTCCTCCCGCGGATAGATCAATCAATACCACCCATCCGCTGGATTATAGATTTTCATTACAAGGGACCCGAAATGCCTTGTTTACGGATCATCGGGAAGTGCATTAGCATAGAAACAGCTGTGAGAGGCGGTGAGACGAAAGTGTGTGAACTATAGAAACGAGTCAATGTAGATTGACCTACACTAACACTTCCTCGTAGTAGCTCCACCAACGGAGATCCTATTAGAGGAATGGCTTCCGGTACGCCGGTTACAATCTTAACTGCCCAGTAACCGATTTGGTCCCGAGGCAAGGAATATCCGGTTACACCAGAAGATACAGTTGGTACGGCTAGAATTACACCAGTAACCCAAGTTAATTCACGAGGTTTTTTGAACCCTCCTGTGAGATAGACACGAAA
Source organism: Dipteris shenzhenensis (assembly GCF_047967505.1). Classification (NCBI taxonomy): domain Eukaryota; kingdom Viridiplantae; phylum Streptophyta; class Polypodiopsida; order Gleicheniales; family Dipteridaceae; genus Dipteris; species Dipteris shenzhenensis. The sequence continues at coordinate 6,136 of NW_028239717.1, read as the reverse complement.
TACGTGTGGAATCATCATTGAAACCGTCGTACTTGCTGACCATCAATGAACAGATCGAATTAGCCATCCAGAATTCACTTCGGTCATTATATATTGAACTGAGGAAAAAGCTTCCTGTAACGGTCGGACGATAGTGAGAAGTCGTGGCGGAACCAGTAGCTACCTGAACCAAAAAACGAGTCGATGTGATTCCCCCCAAGCGATGAAAAATGTTCACATGAGGAGGAACATATTTACTGGTAATGTCATCAGCAATCGCCTAAATCTCAAGACACTCTTCGAACCAATCGTATACTTTATCAAGATAGGCGGGCTTCTACGACCCCCCCCATACAAACTGTACGTGAGTATTCAACCTCATACGGCTTAAACGAAAACGTCTGAGTAACCCTCCGTTCTACTACTAATCACTTCGTGTGGCGAAATATATTGATCGGACACATTCCGATCCGTGGGAAGGAGAAGGTGAGTTGACTAGTGAAAGATTCCGTCGGAATTTTGCTTTAATCTCGTGTCGGCTTTTGGCCATGGGAGGAAATAAGGACTCCAGCGTCTCGAGGAATCTCTTCGTCTTATCGTTAGGTTTATCCGGGGAATAACCGAGATAAATAAATGGATAGAGTTTCTATCGTTTCAATGTCAATATCTGGATATCTGTGAACCTTAGATCCCCACTACACTCCGACGAATCCCCTCATTACTAGGTACGAAGATTGAATGGGTGGCAATTCTTCCTCGTTAACATCTTGTGGAACGAAGCGGTTAGTGTTTCGAAGCAGAGACGCAATCAAGTATGAGTAGTTATTCTCAATTCTCAAATACGGAAGTGTTATATCAAACATATGATTAATAGCTACCTCGGTTTATAAATAAGAGGTTGGATCTTCTATTCGACGTTGGGTGACAATCCTGTGGCGAAGTCTGAGTGGTAGATTCATACGAATTAATCATAGTTCAGACATTATTGATTAATATATTAACCCTTGCGCTTTGGATGCTAATCACCCGACCGCTATCCAGCAAGATAATAATACCTCCCCTATAGGAAATAGATCGTCTATCTATTGAACCAGATTGACTGTAACGAGTCACACACCCGTATTATCAAGATCCTTGGAAGTTTGAGTTACGCGGTTCAACTACCCCTCCGCGGGAGGGATTTCCTACCGCTCCCCAGCTATGATGGCTGGGGGAGCTCGGAATAACAATCCGGTCTTTTTTTACCAACTTATCGGGATACCATCCAGTAAGACGGAGGAGTTATATATTTCCGGGATGGTGACTGGGAATACTGCAAATAGAGCCATGAAGAATCCCATCGGGAGAGTAGTCCCCCAACCAGGAGCAACTTTACCATATTCCGAATTGAGTGGTTTTAAAGAGATTCCCAAACCACTAATCTTAGGTTTGCCTTTTGGGGTGTCATCGATAATCTTCGTAGCCGTATAACTTATTCGATTGATTGAGAGTTGATAACTTTATATGCTATTATACTGAAAACGAACCATCACTGTTTTGGATTACCTAGCAACGGAAACTGCAACTCTGGTCGCTATCTCTATATCTCGCCCACCCGTCAGTTTTACCGGCTATGCTTTGTATACCGCTTCTGGTCAACCCTCCGCGGAGCTTAGAGATCCCTTCGAAGAACATGAGGACTGATTAGACTGGGGGACCTTCCTATAGTAACGAAGGAAGGTCTCTTATTCTCCCCCCCTCCCTGTGCTTTTGGTGCTTCTGGCGCTTCCGCTCGTGGAAGAGGGATACTCGCGCGGGAGAGATAGCTGTTTCTCCAGGAAGTTAAGTATCATTTCTTCCCCTTACTAAGGATCCTGGGTGGCTCTCGGAAGAATATGGCAAAAAATATTATACCTAGAGTGGCTACCGGTAGAAATGTATAAACCAATGCTTCCGTGGATTCGGTCGTGGAATGGGATTTCGGGGATGACTTTCGCACTAATTTGTAAATTCCTTAGTATTTTCTTCGTGTTTCTCCAACGGCACCCACTAACTTCCTTCCCCCCAGGCCCGAACCACTCAACCGGACCAAGTGGTTAAATTACCTGGGTGTATCTGCGATAGGGAGTGGTTGCTACAAATAATTTCATTGATTAAATACCCGAATCTGGGAATTGGGATGGACAAAGAGAAGATCTCTCAAACGATTCGTCTCTTGGTACTTGGATCCCCCAACTTCTGGAATGCTCCAAATTCGACTTGAGAATCTAAGTCGGGATCGATACCGGCGAACACGTCTCTGAACAAGGTTCTAGCACCGTGCCAGATGTGTCCGAGGAAGAGAATAAGAGCAGGCGTGGCATGACCAAAAGTAAACCGACCTCGAGGACTACTACGAAAGACACCGTCCGATTTCAAAGTGGCACGATCAAATTCAGAGATCTCGCCTGATTAGGCACGTCTAGCATATTTCTTCACCGTAGCGGGGTCGCTGAAACTAGTTCCATCTAGTTCACCACCATGAGATTCGACAGTTACACCTACTTGTTCAACACTGTATTTTGATTCCGCCCGTCTGAATGGAACATCCGCCCTTACGATGCCTTCCCCGTCGACCAGGACCACCGGGAATGTCTCGAAGAAGGTGGGCATACGGCGCACAAGTAACTCATGACCTTCCTTATCCTTGAAGACGGCGTGCCCTAACCAACCGACAGCTATTCCGTCACCGTTGTCCATAGCACCTGCTCTGAACAATCCACCCTTGGCTGGGTTATTACCAATATAATCATGAAAAGCTGATTTCTCGGGAATTTTGGACCACGCTTCCGATAAACCAGAATTTTCAGCTTTGCTAGCACGGATCCGCCGATCTATCTCTTGCTGAAAATATCCCTGATCCCATTGGTAACGGGTGGGACCAAATAACTCGATTGGAGTGGCGGCGGAGCCGTACCACATAGTCCCAGAAACTACGAAGGCGGCGAAGGAAACGGCAGCGATACTGCTGGACGAAACGGTTTCAACATTCCCCATGCGTAGGGCCTTGTATAACCGTTGGGGGGGACGAACACTAGGATGAAATGGACCGGCTAGTATACCTAAAATACCTGCTGCGATATGGTGAGAAGCTATTCCTCCCGGAGTGAAGGGATCGAAACCCTCAGCTCCCCGAGCCGGATCCACAGGTTGTACTTTACCGGTTAATCCATAGGGGTCCGATACCCAGATACCGGGCCCAAATAAACCAGTTACGTGAAATGCTCCAAAAGCAAAGCGAAGTACTCCTGATAAGAATGAATGAATTCCAAAAATTTTGGGTAGATCGAGGGATGGTTTTCCCGTGCGTTCGTCGCGAAACAAATCCAGGTCCCAATGGACCCGATGCCGGATAGCAGCTAGAAATAATAAACCGGATGGGATAATATGAGCTGCAGCTACACCTTCATAACTCCAGATACCTGCGTCAGTTACGGTATCTCCGGTAATGCTCCAACCCCCCCATGACTTCGTTATTCCGATACGGGTCATGAATGGGATGACGAACATACCCTGTCTCCGCATCGGATCAAGAACAGGATCAGATGGGTCGAAAACCGCTAATTCATACAGAGCCATTGAACCAGCCCAACCAGAGACCGGAGCCGTATGCATTAGATGTACAGAAATTAAGCGACCGGGATCATTTAGTACAACAGTATGAACGCGATACCGAGGCAAACCCGTTGGAAACCCCTTTGTTGAAAATGAATGGACACTACGTGACTTTCTCGCGTCGGAAGCCTGCGCTATAAAGAAGTGGAAGAGACTCTCTTCAATCCTGAATGGAGATCCCACTTGGAATGATACGTGTAAATACATTGGTGTATAGGCGGACGTATCGGTGTGGGGAGCCGAGAATCCCCCCCTCCTAGCGGAGGGAAAGACATAGATATTTTAGCATTTACATCTTTTACGCAACAACGTAGAGATTGGTCCCATCTATCTCGCGGGAAATATTCCACCACCAATCAGATCTCGGATCCCTCGGCTATGTACCACGGATTCCACGAGTAGACGCCTCAAGAGATGCAAATTCATTCCGACTAGACATGTTATAATACAACACAAGCCTCCACTTCCATCGGGTGTTACGCTTTCGTTTAAGAGACAACTACAACTTACTACCGGTTTCCGTATGCCAATTGGTGTTCCGAAGGTGCCCTTTCGTCTACCTGGGGAAGAGGATGCGGTTCGGATTGACGTATAGTGCGACTCGTTAGACATATCGAGTTGTATGGAGCTACTCCCCATCATTTCTCATCCGAGCGATGTGTCTCTATCTCACTCAGACTGATTCTTTGGTAGTCGAACGCGTGAGACTGGAACGAAAGATTCGATAAAAGATCCATCAATCGTCGGAATCCATGGCTAGTTGGAACTAACAGATTCGCCAGGCTTCGGTCGCTAAATCCCGCGAGTCGATGATGACAAGGATAACCACAAGATTGAATGGGACTTGAATTAGTCAGTGAGTCGGGGTGGGGTGCGGGATCTGAAAGATGGAGTGGGGAAAGAGGAAATGAAACTATTTGTTCTACATGTACAAATAATGATCGGATTTATATCTCCCCGAAGTAGAAAATGAGCCTAAAGATTCTTTTGAGAGGGACTCAATTATGAACAAGAAAACATTGGTGGGAGGGGGGGGTGTACCCCCCCCCCCCACCAATTGAGATATGGTTCAAGATGTTTGGGAGACCGAAGAGACGAACCTGAACCATAAATGGAATACTGGAAAATGGATTAGATTGGGAGGGTGAAAGAGGTTTTCATTAACGGTGATACATGAAGTATCTCTTCCTAAGGGATGTAGAACCTGTTTTGCTCCTTCTCGTACCGGACCCATGCTGGTATACCGGAACCACTGGAGCCGTATGCTTCTAACGATGCTCGTACGGTTCCGGAGGAGGGGGGCGCGGAGACCTATCCTGATCAACCGTCTCTATCGAGAGAGGCTTCTTTTTTTGGGTCAGCAAGTGGATGACGAGATTGCAAATCAACCGATTGGTATCATGATGTACTTGAATGGGGAGGACGAAACCAAGGATACGTATTTGTATACAAACTTTCCCGGTGGGGCAGTATTATCAGGAATATCTGTTTATGATGCTACGCAATTTGTTGTACCGGATGCACATACCATTTGCATGGGATTAGCCGCTTCAATGGGATCTTCCATTTCAACCGGAGGAGAGATAACCAAACGTATAGCACTGCCTCACGCTTGGCGCCAATGATTTGTATGGGTCGAAACTATGCCTCCGCCCGATTGCGGTAATAATAGCATGGCACTTAAAACTTGGTGGAATTCTAGGTATGTGTGCAAGGACCGAAGTAGTGAAGCACCGAGATAGTGAAGTGAGTCAGGAAATTCTTCGGTAGGGATTCACCACCAGTAAGTGCATCTACTCTAGCGTCGCAGAAATCCTGGGGTGAGGGATGAATCCCTACAATTTATCCCGAATCGAAGGATCTTGATTCTATCTCCCGTAGAGAATATCCATATAAAACCTTGGGATTGCTGGAAGGGATGAAGCAACGGAACCACCATAGTACTTCTGGTAAGAAAGGGTGGTATATGTAATTTCTAAGAAGCTGGCTCTGGATAAGAGATAAGAACCCCACCCGATTTCTGGAATTGGGATTCTTCCACTTGCAAAATATTTGGTAGTCAGACACGGAGCCGTATGCAGAAGGAGCTGCCCGTACGGTTGTCTTCGGATTGAATTGCAACGATACTGAATCAGGGTTATGATTCATCAACCTGCGAGTTCCCATTATGATGGACAGGCGGGTGAATGTATTATGGAAGCAGAAGAAGTATCGAAACCTTGTGATTGTATTACTAGGGTTCATGTATAAAGAACCGGCAAACCTTTATGGATGATCTCCGAAGACATGGAAAGAGACGTTTTTACGTCAGCGAAAGAAGCCGAAAATCATGGTATTGTAGATCCCGTAGCATCAGAAAACTCTCCAGATTCAAGATTAATTTAGTAACTTCTACTGCTTGGTGGGGAATGTCCGGGACTCACGAGGAGTCTCCCGATATGAACAGGGGAGATCCCTACATTCCGGTACTTTAGGAATCGATACTATTTGGGTGTGGGTATTTACCAAATGTCATTCACGAATA
>NW_028239716.1:20000-48496 GCF_047967505.1 Dipteris shenzhenensis | reverse complement strand
TGAAATGATACTTAACTTCCTGGGAGAAACAGCTATCTCTCCCGCGCGAGTATCCCTCTTCCACGAGCGGAAGCGCCAGAAGCACCAAAAGCACAGGGAGGGGGGGAGAATAAGAGACCTTCCTTCGTTACTATAGGAAGGTCCCCCAGTCTAATCAGTCCTCATGTTCTTCGAAGGGATCTCTAAGCTCCGCGGAGGGTTGACCAGAAGCGGTATACAAAGCATAGCCGGTAAAACTGACGGGTGGGCGAGATATAGAGATAGCGACCAGAGTTGCAGTTTCCGTTGCTAGGTAATCCAAAACAGTGATGGTTCGTTTTCAGTATAATAGCATATAAAGTTATCAACTCTCAATCAATCGAATAAGTTATACGGCTACGAAGATTATCGATGACACCCCAAAAGGCAAACCTAAGATTAGTGGTTTGGGAATCTCTTTAAAACCACTCAATTCGGAATATGGTAAAGTTGCTCCTGGGTTGGGGGACTACTCTCCCGATGGGATTCTTCATGGCTCTATTTGCAGTATTCCCAGTCACCATCCCGGAAATATATAACTCCTCCGTCTTACTGGATGGTATCCCGATAAGTTGGTAAAAAAGACCGGATTGTTATTCCGAGCTCCCCCAGCCATCATAGCTGGGGAGCGGTAGGAAATCCCTCCCGCGGAGGGGTAGTTGAACCGCGTAACTCAAACTTCCAAGGATCTTGATAATACGGGTGTGTGACTCGTTACAGTCAATCTGGTTCAATAGATAGACGATCTATTTCCTATAGGGGAGGTATTATTATCTTGCTGGATAGCGGTCGGGTGATTAGCATCCAAAGCGCAAGGGTTAATATATTAATCAATAATGTCTGAACTATGATTAATTCGTATGAATCTACCACTCAGACTTCGCCACAGGATTGTCACCCAACGTCGAATAGAAGATCCAACCTCTTATTTATAAACCGAGGTAGCTATTAATCATATGTTTGATATAACACTTCCGTATTTGAGAATTGAGAATAACTACTCATACTTGATTGCGTCTCTGCTTCGAAACACTAACCGCTTCGTTCCACAAGATGTTAACGAGGAAGAATTGCCACCCATTCAATCTTCGTACCTAGTAATGAGGGGATTCGTCGGAGTGTAGTGGGGATCTAAGGTTCACAGATATCCAGATATTGACATTGAAACGATAGAAACTCTATCCATTTATTTATCTCGGTTATTCCCCCGGATAAACCTAACGATAAGACGAAGAGATTCCTCGAGACGCTGGAGTCCTTATTTCCTCCCATGGCCAAAAGCCGACACGAGATTAAAGCAAAATTCCGACGGAATCTTTCACTAGTCAACTCACCTTCTCCTTCCCACGGATCGGAATGTGTCCGATCAATATATTTCGCCACACGAAGTGATTAGTAGTAGAACGGAGGGTTACTCAGACGTTTTCGTTTAAGCCGTATGAGGTTGAATACTCACGTACAGTTTGTATGGGGGGGGGTCGTAGAAGCCCGCCTATCTTGATAAAGTATACGATTGGTTCGAAGAGTGTCTTGAGATTTAGGCGATTGCTGATGACATTACCAGTAAATATGTTCCTCCTCATGTGAACATTTTTCATCGCTTGGGGGGAATCACATCGACTCGTTTTTTGGTTCAGGTAGCTACTGGTTCCGCCACGACTTCTCACTATCGTCCGACCGTTACAGAAGCTTTTTCCTCAGTTCAATATATAATGACCGAAGTGAATTCTGGATGGCTAATTCGATCTGTTCATTGATGGTCAGCAAGTACGACGGTTTCAATGATGATTCCACACGTATTTCGTGTCTATCTCACAGGAGGGTTCAAAAAACCTCGTGAATTAACTTGGGTTACTGGTGTAATTCTAGCCGTACCAACTGTATCTTCTGGTGTAACCGGATATTCCTTGCCTCGGGACCAAATCGGTTACTGGGCAGTTAAGATTGTAACCGGCGTACCGGAAGCCATTCCTCTAATAGGATCTCCGTTGGTGGAGCTACTACGAGGAAGTGTTAGTGTAGGTCAATCTACATTGACTCGTTTCTATAGTTCACACACTTTCGTCTCACCGCCTCTCACAGCTGTTTCTATGCTAATGCACTTCCCGATGATCCGTAAACAAGGCATTTCGGGTCCCTTGTAATGAAAATCTATAATCCAGCGGATGGGTGGTATTGATTGATCTATCCGCGGGAGGACCCCAATCTACAAGATGAGGGGTTATTTTTTCCTTGCCACTAGTCTTTCTCACCAAGAGAAATAGAAGACTCCTTAGTGGACCGAATTCCTATCTCGAATTGTCGAGGGAAATGAATTGAAGTGTCTGGAGGCGGAAGATCGGATTATGGGAGTGTGTGACTTGTATCGAAACATAGGCTATGCAGATCTTATACCGAATGCTGCCACACTAAAGTATGTGTCTCCGCTCCAACTCTCCCCAACCTCATAATTGGGGTTTAAAACTTGGATATGAAAACACTTCCCTTCCTATGAGGTGTTTTGGGGAATGCTTCCTATGGTCGAACTCATCCTTAAGGCTCCGTCTAATCCCATGCATACCCGAGTCACAGGCAGTTTCACCCCTTCAAACATATGGTTTTCAAAATGCATCCACTTCCTCTGCATTTGGTACGATGCGGAGAAACAACCGTCGGAGTAAGAGAACGATCCGGGGGAAGAGGAAGCCGAAGTTGTAACAAGTTAAGATCCCGCACAGGTACTGTTTCTCAAGAGTCTCGTATCTGTGGGTAGATACGACGCGTGTGTGGGATACGAGATCATCCAAGAAGCTTCTTGAGGAGAAATTTCTTAAGCTCACTCGGATAATAAGCTATTCCGTAGAATAACTCTCCGTTTTTCAAGGGTTCTCGCTTCGGGAAGTATCAGAGATTATTATGAAGTTACGACTCCTCCGGTTCCCCACTGGAATTTGTAAACGGAAATATTCGAGGATTTGCTTGAGCCGGCTGATAAGAAATCTCCACGTCCGATTCTACCGGGGGAGTGAGAAGTCTATCCCAATAACAAAAAAACCTGACCCGAGTGATCCTGTTTTAAGAGCAAAACTAGCCAAGGGTATGGGACACAACTACTACGGAGAACCTGCTTGGCCCAACGATCTCTTATATATATTTCCCGTAGTAATCTTAGGAACCATTGCATGTACCGTAGGTTTGGCAGTTCTAGAACCATCGATGATCGGTGAACCAGCGAATCCCTTTGCAACTCCCCTAGAGATACTACCCGAGTGGTATTTCTTTCCCGTGTTTCAAATACTCCGTACAGTTCCTAATAAATCATTGGGTGTCCCTTTGATGGCGTCGGTACCGGCAGGTTCGTTGACCGTGCCTTTTCTCGAGAATGTGAATAAATTTCAGAATCCATTTCGACGTTCAGTAGCTACAACGGTTTCTCCGATTGGTACTGCAGTAGCTATTCGGTTAGGCATCGGAGCAGCTTTACCCATCGATGGATCTTCAACTTTGGGACTATTTTAGGATCGATCTGGCACCAAAAAAAAGCCGATCCTCCATGTGGTAAATAGTCGATCTGGGGTTGGATCGTTTCGATCCAAGACCCCCCCAGATCCAGTCAGATAACTAACTGTCCCCTCCTCCCGTGGCGTGATAAACAAACAAAGTTAACTCGTCTACCCCGATTCTTACCGATACCGATCCTCCACTGGTTTCGGTTTACCCCCTAAGGGTTAGAATGAGGAATGGGTTGGGAACTAGGTAAAATATATTTGAGTATTTACCCATCTTTTTTCCAATCAACATACGATTTGTTCTTGGGTAATTCTATATCGAAACGTTCCCATAAAGTTTTCAATACTTAATCTACAGATTTTCTTCCAAAGTTCTTGATTTTCTCTAAATCTTCCTGACTGTAATTCAGTGGGTCCCAGATCGTACGTATACCAACTCGTTTAAGACAGTTATAAGTCTTAACAGGCAATTCTAGTTGATCAATGAATGTATGTTTAAGCACAAACTCTCGCGTCGATTCATCCATATCGTTTGGAGGATAAGAAAAGTCCGTCGGATTGGAAGAATCCTCGCCACCTCCAGTAGAAGAAGTATTATTTTCCCCCATATGTGGAAAAGGAATGAATAAATTTGTTGAATTTCTAGACGCTTCGCAAGGTGCCTCATTCGGAGTCAAACCACCATTGGTCCATATCTCCATGAATGGTATTTCTTGTATCTCTCTACCATTTCCAAATAGGTGAATGCTATGATTTACATTTCAAACAGACATAGATACAGCATCAATGGGAAATTCCCCATCTTCACACAGCTTCGGATCTTGTACGCAATATCCACGACCCCTCCCGATCTTCGACTCTACATTCACGGACATTGATTGGGTAGTGGTAGCTATATGTTGCGACTCATCAATCGCTTTAACAGACGGCGGGAATGATATGTCACCAGCTGTCACCTTCTTAGGACCATGAATCGATGGAAATGCTTTTTAAACATCATTAGAATCGCTTTGAGGTACAATTTCTTTCAAATTAACTGAAATGTCGTGTATTGTTTCTCAAATGCCCGTTATTGTGGAATACTCATGCTTCATGCCTTCGGATTTCGCATGTGTTATACTCGTTCCCTCCACCTCTCCAGGTAAAGCTCTACACATAGCGATTCCCACAGTATTAACTTGGCCTCTCTTGGGGGGAGGTATAACAAGACAACCATAATGAAGACGCTTACTTTCCATCCTGGATTCAATGCATTTCCATTGAATCGCCTGAGTAGAGATTGGTATTTCATCTTGAATCGTAATTGGGTCCCTCTTTATTCAAAGCAGTTGATAGTCGGAAACTAGACACGCCTTTTCTTGGGGGGTCTACATCCATTATGCGGCATCGGGGTCACATCACGCACGAAACTGAGAATTATACCACTTCTACGAATAGCCCTCGAAGCCGTATCTCTTCCCGGTCCGGGTCCGCTTATCATTACTTCCGCCTGCTTCATACCCTGATCAATCGAAGTACGAATGGCACCTTCCGTCGCAGTCTGAGCAGCAAATGGTGTACCTTTCCTCGCACCCCTGAATCCGCATACACCAGCGGAACACCACGAAACGACTTGTCCTCAAACATCCGTAGCGGTAACAATGGTATTATTAAAACTTGCTTGAATGTGTGTAACTCCTTTTGGTATTCTACGTTTTCCCTTTCGTGAACGAATCCTTTTCGTGCTGCTTGGCATAACTTACTAATTATCTGCGACAAACGAACTACAACTAGGTAATATTTCTCCTCCTATCTAGTCCCGTATTCCATTTATTATCCTTGCTTCTGCTTGTGCTTCGGATTGGAACGGATTACCATGATTCGTCTTCGTCTACGAATCAGTCGACGTTTCTCACGTATCTTACGAACGGGAGCACGAATTTTCATATCTATAACCCCGAATCTGGTGAATCTTATGAAAGATTAGACAAGCCCTATTTCCCTCGTCCTTCGATCCCGAATGATTGTGTGAATGATTATAAATAAATGACTTTTCGGTAGCAGAAGTTGCTACTAAGTGCCATTCGCTTGTCTATTCCTGAGACGATAAGTGATGCAGCCTTTAGTAAGATCATAGGGACTCAATTGGACCCTCACTCTATCCCCTGGTAGTATTCTTATGTAGTTACGTCGGATTCTTCCCGATATATGAGTTAAGACTTGGCATCCATTATCCGAACATACTCAAGACATGGCATTAGGAAGCGATTCCGTGACTGTACCTTCCACGTCAATCAGATTTTGTTTCACCACCATTTGGAAGAGATACCCCCCCTGTATCACTAACGGATCCTGTCAAGAATGATACTAGTTTATTCCCCACTCCTAGTAATTTTAGGAAGAAGTGGTAGCAGATTTATACGGTAACTGCATTAACTACCAAATGTAACACAGGATTTCCCCCCCAATTTCCCTTCGTCGGGCCTCTCGATCCGTCATAAGTCCTTGAGATGTTGGTAGAATTACAATTCCCATGCCGCCTAATACTTTCGGAATTCCTCGATGGTCAAAATAGATTCTCAAGCCAGGTTTGCTGATACGTTTGAGAGTTGTGACACATGGTTTTCTCCCTCTGCCTTAATATTTCAAGGTCACATCCAGAAAATCCTTCATTTTTTCTCTATGTTCCGCAGTATCTTTCACAGAACCCTCCTCCAATAAGATTCGTGCAATACCTCTAGTAATACCAGTGGCAGGTAGTTGGACTGTCGCCTTTCTCCTTGCATTCGCATTTCACGGGGGAGTAATCATGGTAGAAATGGTATCGTTACTCGTGAAATATCAATCATCAGTTATTGAGTCTAGGATGAATCCTAATCTTTCTGCTATCACTACCTCACTACCGACCCCATCGGGGGTATATTGTTCGTGTCAATATCCTACACCGAATTCCCATCCCTCAATAAGAGTTTTTAGGTTATAGGTAGATTCCGTTGTTGACGCTGCTGCTACTATTGCTACCGAGTCGAAAGAGAATCGGGATGTAGCTGGCGGGAGAGATTCCGCCCCCCCCCACCCCATGTTACCAATCTCCCCCCCCCCCTTTCTACATTTTGCTTCTCCGAACTACCCGAAGATTCCGGATTCTTGAAGGAGTATATATTCCCCCGTGGAAATGGAAAAAAGTATGTCCCAGTCGAAGAGTGACTCCCCATTCCCACGTATTCCATTCCCTATTTTCTATAATACTTCAGGGGCCAGTGAGACTATTTTTGCAAAATCATATTCCCTTAATTCCCTAGCTACTGGACCGAAGACTCTAGTTCCTCTAGGATTTCCCTCTTGGTTGATAACGACTGCCGCGTTGTCACCAAACCCCGAAATAATTCCATTGTCACGTTTGATCTCTCTACGGGTACATACCACCACTACTCTAACTACTTCCGATCTCTTCAGAGACATGTTGGGTACCGCTTCTTTAATCACACCTGTAGTAGTACCACCAGTTCCTGCGTATCTACGATTACTGGTCCCTAGCACCCGAATACACATCGATTTCCTAGCCCCGCTGTTGTCTGCTACATTTAGGTAACTCTGAGGTTGAATCATTTCTTAATTGGTAGGGGGAAAAAATAGATCTATTCACTCATTTGCAGGTGAATAGCTACCCGTATGTATTTTCCATTCATCCCATCTTTCTTCGGGATAGGGGGAAACCCTCAATCTCCATGTTCCCTGTATCGGTTGGAAATGCCTTTCCCACACCATCAAATTGCTAAGTGAGGGGGAAATAAAAATAGAAATAAATCTCTATCTGATTCCACCCTCCCTTCCTACTCCCCCCAAAAATCATAATTCCGTAGCGGTCACCACTTGGGTACGTACAGGCATTTTATGCGCAGCTATTCGCATAGCAGTTCGAGCTATGTTTCCCGATACTCCACTTATTTCATGAGGTATTCGACCCGGTTTAACCACAGATACCCAATATTCCGGAGATCCCTTACCTGATCCCATACGTGTTTCCGCAGGTCTCATAGTGATTGGTTTATCGGGAAAGACGCGTATCCATAACTTACCACCCCGCCGGGCATAACGCGTTATTGCTCTCCTCCCCGCCTCTATCTGTCTAGACGTGACCCACGAAGGTTCGAGGGCCTGTGAGGCAAACTTTCCAAAAGAAACACGATTCCCACGAGTGGAAATTCCTTTCAGTCTTCCTCTATGTTGTTTACGAAATTTGGATCGTTTGGGGTCACAGTCGATAGCGGTGAAATCATTCCGTCTCTCATACAGAACCGGACGTGAAAGTTTTCCCTCACCCGGCTCCTCATGAATTCAGTACCGTTTCCCCCTGTTTTGGAGATCTTTCAATTCTGGGAAGAGACAAAGTAGGAAATTTTGCGTCAGTACCAAAATGATTTTTGTCTTTTTGCTCATTTACCTACCCCCCTCCGTATGATTCTCCCATTCATAGCAGTTAGGATATTAGTCGGTAATACAACCACGGGCGGAAATCGACTCGATCTCTCATCTTCATCAGAATTTGCTATTTCATATCTCAATTCGATGAGGAGTGGGTTTCCCCCGCCATCCCATCCGCCGAATCGCTGATAGTGAAACAATCGATCGACTCGGAAGGTTCCATCGTTTCCGTAGTTCCCCTCCATAAACGCTTGGGTTATCTCTCTGCAGCGGAGCCTCTCAGTTGCCAAATAAGTACTTATTGTGAGTCATCTCCATTAGTGTTCATTGACTCGAGGCTCCCCCCCCTCCCCCCCCCCGCATCGGAAAAGACTTAGTCGGTATTTCCAAGACCGCGTCTCCATCATGCTATACCACACTGCTTCCCGAGAGTCGAGTCGTTAACCATACGATCGCACGAGATTATTGATTACTTCTTGTTTCTGTTTCCCCCCAGATCACCCAAGAATCAATATAATTTTCCGCTTCACTGGAAAGATTTCCCTTCCCGAGGACAAAGACTTTGCGTTGATACGGCTACGAACCCCAGCTGACATTCCAGTTATTAGCAGTGGGGATCCACCTACCAATCCGTCTTATCTATAAACAGAGGAACTTCATTCGGTCGAGTCGCACACTAAGCGTAGCAGAAATTTATCGAGACGTTACTGTATGCTCCCCTCCCCCCTATGGAATTGGAATAGAATAAGCCTGCGGATCCTGGCACCACAAAGTAATCATGTATCCCAATATCTATTAAGTATTTTCAACTCCCCAAGAGAGTAGGAGAGGAGGGAACGGGAGGGGTGGGGGGTCGGAAAGTAGGAATAATTATCCCATATCCCGGAATACCCGAATCTTTATGCCTAAAACCCCATAGATGGTTTGAGCTGGGTGGTAGCAATAACCAATACGAGCCCTGATAGTTTGGAGGGGGACTCTACCTTCTCTGGCCCACTCAATGCGAGCCATTTCATTACCATTGAGACGCCCCGCTATTTGTATCCTAACGCCCCCACTATTAGTTTCTCTAATTAGTTCAATAGCTTTTTTCATAGTCCTACGGAAAGCTACTCTATTCTCTGATTGTGGAGCAATATGTTCCGCCGGAATTCTCGGTTCGCCATACGGCTGGAGGATATTATTCGGGATTATTTGAAGCTTCCGATTCCCAAAACCTAATGATTCTTCCATATTCGCTTTCAATTGGTCGATTCCCAGGCTACGTCCCTCAATCAATAGATCTGGAAATCCCGTATGAATTTCTATCTGAATTAGGTCCGTCTTCCGGTAGATCTCTATATGTGCAATTCCCCCATAATTTGAGGAATCCCTTATATGCTTCCGTACATACTCCCTAACGCAAGTACGTATTCTCTCATCTTCCTCGGGGAATCTCGGATAATCTTTTGGTTGCGCGAACCAGTGGGAGTAATGCCTCTGATTTATGCCAAGTCAAAAACCAAGTGGATGAATCTTTTGCCCCGTAGATGTTTTCCTGTATTTCAATACCAATATCTACCCGGTATATATATATATATACACATATATATGTATATATATATACATACAACCCCTCCCCCACTTCTACTTGTCAATATGTAGTTAGTATCGGCTCTACCTTTTGCTCTTCATTTTAGTAATCACGTGACAGGTAGGTTTTCTGATTGGGTAACCACGTCCCTGAGCCCTGGGTCGAAATCTCTTCAGACTGGTACCGTTATCCACTCAGGCTTCGCTGATGAACGAATTAGATTTAGTCAATCCATAATTGTTATTAGCATTTGCGGCTGCGGAAAGGATCAATTGCAATATGGGGTGACATGCTCTGCGAGGCATAAATTCGAGTAGTACAAGGGCTTGTTCATACGAACAATTCCGAATCTGATTAATGACTCGTCGTACTTTTGTAGACGACATATTAACACGTCTGGACGAAGCTTGCGCCTCCTTTACCTCTGATTCTTTCTCGGTTCCCATGAAATATGATTCCCCAATTATCGACGAGATTTTTTATCGCTTCTGGCATGTCCCCGGAAACTCCGGGTAGGTACAAATTCACCCAGTTTGTGACCCACCATACGGTCAGTTATATAAATGGGTAGATGCTCCCGCCCATCGTAAACAGCAATGGTATGACCGATCATGATAGGAACTATTGCGGAAGCACGAGACCAGGTTATTATTATCTTTTTCTCCTTCCGGATATTGAGAATTTCGATTCTTCTTACTGGATCATTAGCTACAAAAGGACCCTTCTTGAGTGGACGTGCCATAGTTAATTACCCTCCACCCAGTCTTTCTACCAATTAATTACTTTTACGGCGGCGAAGGATGAACGGATTGCTGTATCTACCGCTTTCCCGACTCCTCATTCCGAGTGCCGTACAACCCCATGGAGTTAATGGCTTCTTCCTACCGATGGGTGTTCTGCCTTCCCCCCCCCCATGCGGATGATCGACGGGATTCATAGCTGTACCCCTCACTTTTGGACGTTTACCTAACCACCGCGTAGATCCAGCCTTTCCCGAACCCTCATTATTGATGTCGACGTTTCCGACTCGTCCCGCAGTAGCTAAACAATTCTGAGATACTGAACGAACCTCGCCGGGGGGTAATCTTAATGTAGCCAATCAACCTTCCTTTGCAATCACTTTTGCCGTAGCACCAGCCGCTCTAACTAATCATCCACCTCTCCCGGGTATTACTTCTACGTTATGTATGACCGTACCTAGAGGTATCTTGGTTGAAGTAGACCCTTTACTCCCCAGTATTCGGGATAGAATCTCTTCCCAAACTGTACGAGCCCTTTTCAAAGCATACAGCTTTCCGGATACAGAAGGCGATATCCTCGCCGGATGTCGCCAACGAGAAATGAAAGTACCAGTTCTAGGGTAAACTCGCATATCCAGCTTTTTCTACACCCTCGGGTTCTCCACCGGCATCTGGCTTCTGTCTCGCAACTCATTCAGCAACAGAATCAATGAATTCAGTCATTCACGCCAACATCATTTGATGTTCTAGATAACTTAGGAGACATTTTCAATACCGGGATTGAGTCCCCCCGGGAGACTCATTCTCACTCCGCTTCGTGGCTTCGATTCTGCCTTTGACCGTCATACCGAACGCGGCGAGTGACCCGTTTCCTCTGCCTTTCGGCCACACCGAACAGAGGATGCCCCTTTGATTTCTTGTCCCTGTTCGAGACCATCCAGTTCTCTCCATATTATCCTACCTCTGCAGGTTAATAGCTATTTGATACTATTACACCTGACCACCCGCTATTGTCCCTCCTCGGTTTCCCTATCGAAGTCCACCTCGGAAGATCCAAGAATCTCGAGTCTAGTGTTGGGTTTATGGACTCAACCCTAAATCCAATCGGTTATTTCCGAATACGTGAATCACTTATTCGAGTCGCACTCAAAGGTAGGGCATTTCCACTTGAAATAGATGCTTCGGGGCTGGATACTACAGTGTCTCCGATTTCTACCCCTCAAGTATGTAAGATATGTTTCTTTTCACCATCCACATAATTCACGAGACATATGTATGCATTGCGGTTGGGGTCGTACTCGACACTTGCCACTCTTCCAACAACATCTTTTTTATTCCGTCGGAAATCAATTTCACGATATAGTCGTTTATGACCACCTCCTCTATGCCTAGCAGTAATAGTCCCTCCACTAGTACGTCCGCTCCTTGGTCCACTACCACGAGTCAGTCCTTTCCGGGATTTACATCTCGTCACTTCTTCAAAACTTGAAACGGATCTATTGCGTGTGCCAGGCGTATAGGCTTTATATAATCAGATAACCATATCTCCTCTTCCTCCTTGTCGTTAGTGAAATTTGCGGGGGTTACTTGCTCAGAAATAGCGGAATGGAATCATTTTTGTGAAGCGTAATAATCATTCTCTTACGATGCATCGACCCGGACGCTCTACCCCTACGCCTTCTATCTGGTAGTCGGTGACTATTCATGTGTCTTACTTTAACGTTGAAAAGTTGCTCAATCCAATTCTTGACTTCAGTCTTGTTCGATTCTGGATTCACATCGGAGGTATACTGGTTTCGTTGCAATGGAGGAATAGTTTTTTCAGTAAGTATCTGATTTATCAATTTATCCATAATTTTTCTCGTGTCCCTTTAGCTCTTCCAATTCAAACAAACTCTCTTACTATCCGAATTCATAATTGCTTCCACTTCTTGGTTCCCGTATAGTTTTCGGAACCCATTATACTCCACCTCCCTATTTCGGTTACTCACTTTGTCACCCGAATGAAACCCTCTCCCCCCATTTGTTTGCATCCAACAGGAGTCGAACCTGCGAATTCGCCAATTATGAGTTGGGTGCCTTGACCGTTCAGCCATGGATGCTAGTTAATCCCACTTGTGGTATAATACAGTATAATCTTTAAGGTCCCGTCACTCACGTTTGATGTAATTAGGTATCCACGTTGGTAACTACCATTTTAAAAAGGAATCACTGATAGGGGATTTCCCGAGAAGCTACCAATTATTACTCATATTGAATTACCGAGGAAGAAGTGGATTTGATACACACACGGGGAAGGTTCTGGGAGCTTAGAAATCTCTTACGAACTAGGAGCCGTGTGAAGTGAGAATTTCATGCACGGTTCTGAATGAGCGGGAAGATCGAGGATCTCCTCTCCGACTCTAACTCTCCTACACCAGTCGTTGCTTCTTTTTCTGCTACTTCCAAAGTAGCAGCTCTAGCTTTATCTACACGACTCCTCGGTATTACTTTCTCATACCTATCCAGTGAATGGCATCTCGCTTTGGGAATATTAGCTACCCTTAGCATGGTATTGGGGAATCTAATTGCTGTTACTCAGACAAGCATGAAACGTATGCTAGCATATTCCTCCATAAGCCAAATCGGATATATTCTGATTGGAATACTTGCTGCGGATCCTGATAATGGCTATGCGAGTATGATAAGTTATACTTCTATCTACATATTCATGAATCTAGGGACTTTCGCTCGCATCACTTTATCTGGTTCACGAACCGGAACTGATAACATTAGGGATTATGCGGGACCATACATGAAGGATCCTGTTCTAACATTCTCTCTAGTTATACGTTTACCATCCCCAGGGGGTATCCCTCCATTAGCAGGTTTTTCCGGTAAACCCTACCCCTTCTGGCATGGATGGAAAGCTGGCTCGTACCCATTAGTTCTGGTAGCTCCCATTACAAGTGTCATTTCTATATATCACTATCCGAAGATAATTAAATTAATGTTCACCGAAGGGGGTGACACATCAACAATTTACATACAGGATCCATTAGTTTCTCCATCTACTTCGATTTCGAAGAGTTCCATTGAAATAGCTATGATTGTTCGTGTACCAGCATCAACTCTACTGGGTATATCAATGGATCCCATCATCGAGATTACACGGAATACCTCATTCCAGACCTATTTTGAGTTGTCACATGAAATAATGGAATCTTTCTGAATGATTTGTATCCAAAGCCACTTCCGTCGCTCCAACTAGTCCATTTCCGTAATTGGTGATGAAACAGTGTCGGAGAAATGATCACGCGCCTCCCAATGATCATTCGTCTCTTCCGGAGGAGATATAAGTATTTCCTGATGGTATCCATAATATTGTTCAATCCTTTGCAGTACTACAAGGATTGAACCCTCCTAATGGTACATGCGACTAAGTGATTCCCATATGGGAGCGGTTGTGTAAATGATTCGGTTCACACCCCCAGTCTTCTGCTCCGTAGCAATTCAGGTCGCTTCCCGATGAATTCCATGCTCCAATTTCGTCTAATGGATAAGTCATTTCATCCGATACCTGTACGTTCAAGGCGGGGTTGCCTTCAGACTTCTAGAAGAAAGCAAAAGAGACCAATTCTTCTTTCCGCCGCAGATTCTTTCAATTTAATAGAAACGGGGGTTGCGCTCGACGGCATTCTGATGTACACTATCAATGGATCAAATTCAGAAATCCTTTCGAGGGGACTCAAAATCTTTGGACTTGAAATCTTTCTCGTCAAATCTCCCTCTACTGAGACCGAGGGATCTCAAAACGAGAGTGATAGATAACAAGGAAAATTAGGTCTTGCAATCGACGGCATTCTGAGTTACAATAGAAATGGGTCGAATTCATA
The DNA here is from genome assembly GCF_047967505.1 of Dipteris shenzhenensis. Lineage (NCBI taxonomy): Eukaryota > Viridiplantae > Streptophyta > Polypodiopsida > Gleicheniales > Dipteridaceae > Dipteris > Dipteris shenzhenensis. The sequence continues at coordinate 34,398 of NW_028239716.1, read as the reverse complement.
GATCCTTTCGAGGGGACTCAAAATCTTTGGAATTGAGATCTTTCTCGTCAAATCTCCCTCACTGAGGGAGATCCGATCGAGATTGATAGATAACAAGGAAAATTAGGTCTTGCAATCGACAGTTTTCTTAGCTATAATTGATCTAGCTATGATTTCCTAGTGAACTGTAAATTCTTGGACAGGGGCAATTTTGCAGCGACAATCCTCTGGACTTTGATAGTACATCTATGATTCATAGTTAGTCCAGGGGACGTTAAATCCCTTAACTTGGAATCGACTCCTTATCGTCAGGACGATTTTGCAGCGATAACAAATTAAGGCCCATGGCGGTCCCCTGGAATTGAAATCAAATCCAAGAAATTAGGTCTTGCGCTCTACGGCATTCTGTGTTACAATAGAAATGGGTCGAATTCATAGATCCTTTCGAGGGGACTGAAAATCTTTGGAATTGAGATCTTTCTCGTCAAATCTCCCTCACTGAGGGAGATCCGATCGAGATTGATAGATAACAAGGAAAATTAGGTCTTGCAATCGACGGCATTCTGAGTTACAATAGAAATGGGTCGAATTCATAGACCCTTTCGAGGGGACTCAAAATCTTCCTTGGACTTGAAATCTTTCTCGTCAAAGTCTCCCTCTACTGAGACCGAGGGATCTCAAAACGAGATTGATAGATAACAAGGAAAATTAGGTCTTGCAATCGACAGTTTTCTTAGCTATAATAGAAATGGGTCGAATTCATAGACCCTTTCGAGGGGACTCAAAATCTTTGGAATTGAGATCTTTCTCGTCAAATCTCCCTCACTGAGGGAGATCCGATCGAGATTGATAGATAACAAGGAAAATTAGGTCTTGCGCTCGACAGTTTTCTTAGCTATAATAGAAATGGGTCGAATTCATAGATCCTTTCGAGGGGACTGAAAATCTTCCTTGGACTTGAAATCCTTCTCGATCGTCAAATCTCCCTCACTGAGGGAGATCCGAGCGAGAGTGATAGATAACAAGGAGAATTAGGTCTTGCATTTGACGGTTTGATTTTGTATAATGTATCTAGTCCGATTCATAGACCCTTCCAGGGGACTGGAAATCCTTGGACTTGAAATCCTTTTCAGTGGACGGAAAATCCTTGAAGAGGACTTCAAATCCTTAAAGAAGACAGGGGACTTGAAATCCTCTTCAGGGAACTGACAATCCTTGAAGAGGACTTCAAATCCTTAAAGAAGAAAAGGGACTTGAAATCCTCTTCAGGGAACTGACAATCCTTGAAGAGGACTTCAAATCCTTAAAGAAGAAAAGGGACTTGAAATCCTCTTCAGGGAACTGACAATCCTTGAAGAGGACTTCAAATCCTTAAAGAAGAAAAGGGACTTGAAATCCTCTTCAGGGGACTGAAAATCCTTGAAGAGGACTTCAAATCCTTAAAGAAAGAAGACAGGGGACTTGAAATCCTCTTCAGGGGACTGAAAATCCTTGAAGAGGACTTCAAATCCTTAAAGAAGAAAGGGGACTTGAAATCCTTCTCAGGGGACTTCAAATCCTTCTCAAAGGACTCGAAATCCTTCTCAGGGGACTGAAAATCCTTGAAGAGGACTTCAAATCCTTATCGGGGGACTTGAAATCCTTATCGGGGGCGGGGGACTTGAAATCCTTATCGGGGGCGGGGGACTTGAAATCCTTCTCAGGGGACTGGAAATCCTTGGATAAGACAGGGGACTTGAAATCCCTTAAGAGTACGGGGGACTTGAAATCCCTTAAGAGTACGGGGGACTTGAAATCCCTTAAGAGTACGGGGGACTTGAAATCCCTGAAGAGTACGGGGGACTTGAAATCCCTTAAGAGGACTATAAATCCTTGGATAAGACAGGACTGGAAATCCTTGAATAAGACAGGGGACTTGAAATCCCTTAAGAGGACTTCAAATCCTTGGATAAGACAGGGGACTTGAAATCCCTGAAGAGGACTATAAATCCTTGGATAAGACAGGGGACTTGAAATCCCTGAAGAGGACTATAAATCCTTGGATAAGACAGGGGACTTGAAATCCCTGAAGAGGACTATAAATCCTTGGATAAGACAGGGGACTTGAAATCCCTGAAGAGGACTATAAATCCTTGGATAAGACGGGGGACTTGAAATCCCTGAAGAGGACTGGAAATCCTTGAATAAGACAGGACTTCAAATCCTTATAGATGGAGAGAGACGAAGAAACAGGATCGGTAGAGGAGGAGAAAGGGTTTGCTCTTGACGAGGAGCTGGGATGGAATCGATACAGAACAAATTTATGGATCCTTTTTTCTTCCCGGGGACTGGAAATCCTTCAACAGGAGGACTGAAAATCCTTGGAGAGAACTATAAATCCTTCAGCAGGGGGACTAGAAGTCCCTCCAGGGGACTGGAAATCCTTTTCGATATAGAGAGACGAAGAAATAAGATTGGGAAAAATAAGTAAAGGGTTGCTTTTGATGAGGGACTAGGATCGAATTGATAGAAACATATTCCGGACCCCATCCATAGAGAAAGATGGGGTGGTGGGAAGTAAAAAGGTAAGGAATAAGGAGTAGAGCCTCGATGGTGAAATGGTAGACACGCCAGATTCAAAATTTGGTGCTGAAGAGCGTGGAGGTCCGAATCCTCCTCGGGGCAGAAGGTCTCGTACCCTTATTCAGATCGAACCCTTATCTACTAAAAGCTTTATCAAAGGTTTATCAAAGATTTATTCTCTCTACCACTAGAGATTCACATTCAATTGATTTGCTTATCTCCCAAATGAGTACCTCCTCGGGGTAGGAGGTCTCGTACCCTTATTCAGATCGAACCCTTATCTATTCAAAGGTTTATCAAAGATTTATCCTCTCTACCACTAGAGATTCACATTCAATTGATTTGCTTATCTCCCAAATGAGTACCTCCTCGGGGTAGGAGGTCTCGTACACTTATTCAGATCGAACCCTTATCTACTAAAAGCTTTATCAAAGATTTATCCTCTCTACCACTAAAGATTCACATTCAATTGATTTGCTTATCTCCCAAATGAGCACTCGAAATACTTCCTCGGGGCAGAAGGTCTCGTACCCTTATTCAGATCGAACCCTTATATACTAAAAGATTTATCAAAGATTTATTCTCTCTACCACTAAAGATTCACATTCAATTGATTTGCTTATCTCCCAAATGAGCACTCGAAATACCTCCTCGATTCGAGAGACAAGTGGTCTCTCCGGTGCCTCCCAAACTCCCAATAGGAAGAAAAATCCTCGGAGGATTCTGGTCTTTCCAGTGCCCAACCCTCAAACATGGGGATGCAAATCCTCCGATTGTTGATTATTGAGACCAGAATTCTCCGCCGTCCGGGGATTTGGATATGAAGTATTAGGTATCGAATAGGAAACACCTTCTGCTTCTTTCTCAAGTGAGGCTGGGACTCAGAATCCCGAGATTCGAGGAGATCCAAGTAGGTCTTTCAACGGGACTAGAAATCCTTATCAGGGGACTTCAAATCCTTGAAGAAGACAGGACTGGAAATCCTTGAAGAAGACGGGGGACTTGAAATCCTTCGAGGGGACTAAAAATCCTAGTACCTGAGGTGGGACTGAAAGTCGTAGTAGCCAATTAGAGTGTGATGAAACTGCGTCACGAGACCCCAGTATCTGGACTAGGACCAGAAATCCTAGTAGTTAGTCGGGGCATTAGTTAGGATGTCACCAAGAATCCCTATTAGTGAATTTGAATGAACTAAAATTTTGGGATTCGGTTAGATGGTCCATCCCCTAAGGACCCGGGGTCCTTAGAGCCCTTCCAATGGAAACAATGGAAAGGACTTGAAATCCTGATTATCTAGTTGGATACGGGAAAATCCAAACTTTAGAATGAATTTTTGGAATGTAAAGATGAATGAGGGGAATGCCCCTCCTTCCTCCCCATATTACCGTTGATCACCGAGAAATTGAATCTCCGGAGAATCTCAAACAGAATGGATCGACATCTTCATCAAGGATTTGTTCCGATAAGGATGTTGGAAAACTACTACGTCCTCTACGAACTACTTCCTACATTTTCCATATAAGAGATTCCTACTCCTTCTTGATTTCGAATGTTGCTTCCATCTCCCGAATAGGAAGACTCCGAAGGTGATCTATAACTTAGTAATTATCCGGAATTCTATAAGCAGAAGTTATTGCATCAGTAAGGGGAAAAGATGTATCTTCCTTTCACCAATTCGAATCCTGAATAGCCCTATATATTGCTAGGGATCCAGACTGAGTCAAGAATATCCGAGATTTTATGATGCGATATCGAATTCCCATTCAATAATTGTCTTGTTATTCGATCCGGTGACGTCCCACTAAATCGAAATAGATTGAATAGGTAGTGGTAACTTTCAAACAACATGTTATGAATGAGAAAATCTTTGGATGAGTGACGATTCCGTCTCATCCATCTATCTCTATGAACCATAAGCCTGAAACGAAGGAATCGCTCTTGCAAATCTTCCATTGGAATGCTTTGATACGAGTGAATAGGAACAAATATATCTGCGGGTATTGCAAATATATATGCATGAATTAGGTTTCTTTGACGTATTCAAAGTGTCGTTCTTCACCCGAAGGGAAATTCTTCCACCGCTTGGTAGATAATTCAGTTATCGATTTCCGGTCATATCCACGAAGAAGAAAGAAATTTCTAATCTTTTCATTTGAGAAATGTTTCTCGCGCTCCCTCCTCGTACCGTAAGTAACATAAAGCCTCCGTACCAGTTCTTGTTTCGCTAATAAACTATGACGTGAAGAGGGAATGTTATGATCCGGCTGAGATAGAAGCATGGGATCCCAGGTGAAGCGCCCCCCCAGGAATAGAATTGGTTCATCGGATCGATTACATTGCGTTTCGTATTGATTAGATGAGTTGGGGATTCCTAATTCAAGAAATTGCTCGCGTAATGATAGATTATCCAATTAATTTTCTAATCTTTTAATGTCTCTTTGTCTCGATTTACCCGAGGCTCTCTTGTAACTGAAAAGATATCCTTTTCTCTTATGCGATTTCTTTCCACTAGACTTAATCTTATTCAATTCGAAATCCCGTTGGGGGATTTGATCCTGATTCCGATGAAAAAAGATCGAATTATACAAATTATTCGATTCGGATAATACTCTTATCGATTCATAACTGCCACTTCGCATGAAACCAAAACGCCAAAATTTGGGGGACCAAGTAATCCCACGCGACACTTCCTTCGGAATCGAGTCTACTTCACTCGACTGTTCCATTTCAGAATCAGTTGGAATCTTAGACACCCCCTTCTTTGTAGATTTATAAGAACGACTCGCAGAGATTATATCTGGAGAATACCTGGGTTCGATGGAAGAAGGAAGAGGAGGACTATTAGCGAATTGACTTCTACTTCTACAGATTTCTGAACATAAGAAATCCCTCAAAAGGTTTTCCGAGATACCACAGGCTAAGTTAGAATCATTCTCTACAACTTTATCAATAACAACGAGATTCTCTTCCTCTCTCATATCCATTCCGAACCAAGGATCACGAGCTGCTAATCCGGCCAATAGCCCTAAGATATGCGGAAGTATAGCGAATTCCTTAATTGTTGACTCGGTTATTAAAGGTTCCAAATACCAGTTATACAAGTGGTAAAACCTCTTCTTCAGTGTATTACTACCAATAAATGAGGGATCTGCAGGGGAAGTATCTATCAAACCATTTTTCAGAATAGCTTTTCCTATATTGTAAGGAAGTATTTCATATCCAGAACCGAATCGGATTCCGTTACCTATATACGTAACAATTGAATTTTGTCTACGTAAAGCTAATTTAATTGCACTATCGGATACAATCTTTCTTCTTCTAGAAGTAGTGATTAATAATGCTTCATTAGCAGGAGAAAATAGATCTCGTTTGCTATAACCCGTAGTTCCAGACCCAGTACCTTCGAGAAAAGAGGGATCAGCTTCTATTTCAAAGCCTTTGACACGCGAGAGAATTGACAATTCTTTTTGACGCTGACGCCTGTTAGACCCTCGGAGATTTATCAATTAGTTCGACCAATTCGGAGCTATTGAAGCTGGATCTACCTTTGCAGGTACATGAGTCGAAGCAATAACGAGATTCTTGCGAATGCAAGGATTCCTGCGCCCATTACCGATACTCCTCAATATTAGGCAGAGTAAGAATCTGGGATCGGCTTCTAATCTGTGATACAGGCGATTAACATTCAACTCATGAATGTCTTGAATCCATATCGTACAGGGAGACATCTCTTTTGCTATTGCAAAAATAAGATTCAATCGGTTTACGCTCTGTTTCGAAATGAAAGTCCCACGTACATTATTGAAATATGATCTGTTGTATAACAACTTCCTCAATGGCAGTCTCACCGACGGAAAGTAGGAATTGGATGCTATATCCCTAACTACATAAGATCGTCCAGTTTCTATGGGTCCTACTAGTGGAACTCCTTCAGATGGTAATAATCCTGATGAAAGCAAAATAGGTACGTCACGACATGGAATATTCGGAATGCCTTTTCGTCTCATTGTCGCTGAAAGGAGAATATTTCTTTCAAGGGCAAGAAGAGCCCACTTCTCCGCAGGATCCAACTCACAGATCTCGTAATTTGATAGATCATTTTGACGAATCCGAAGTAGGTATGACAAAAGATTAGATCCTTCTTCTGGGGTGGGTTCGTGATTAATCCCACCGCTCAATGAATCGTAATTGGAATTTAATTTCGATTCATACTTGGAAATAGTTTTATTTGTCACTAGATATTGAGTCAGTAATTGTTTATTAATCTTAAGGGTGTCGGAGCTTTTCCTACGAAGTATCCACGAATCTAGTTCATTTTTCACAAGGTAATAGAAGATTATATTATTTGTATAATTCAGGAATCTCTTCAGGGAATGTATCAGTAGATCTTTCGTTTACATTTACCTTGTCGAGGGAGAATACATTACCTTTTCCAGATAAAACCCACGCATTGGGTCTATTAAATATCCGGTGATATTGAAACGTTTCCACAAGTGAGGGGAATTGGAACCCGAAACAGCAGATAAATAATGCTTGAGAAATGCAAGAACAAATAATATCGAGAAAACGAGGTAGGATGGGGCATACTTATTCGAAAATCTAAAGACTGACCATCTCGAATGCGACACCTGCGTTTAGTTAGTAATTTCTTCGAAAATAGAGAGATCTATTTTAGATAATACGTTACTGATGGAATCGTTTCTGAATCTTGATCTTAGGCTTAACGATAAACAAGCTCTAGCATTACCTATATCCTCAGCAACTCTTTCCGTAATTCCGGGGAAAGTGTAATTCAAGTCATCACTTACTTTGAGTACTATTTCTGGATATATCTCTCTAATCAGATCATAAAAGTATCTCCACCAGTTAGGGGTGAAAAACCGAGGTATATATTCTCCGAATGGGCTCCATTTCTCGCAGATATTGTCTCTCCAAAAGATCCAAGAGATCTTATATTTGTTTAAATCCTTTGATAACTCATCGAAATTAATGAGATGAGATGGAAGAATAGGTTCTTTTTAGACACGTGTATCTGCAAGCCTCGTATTTTCGTACAGAACCTTCTCTCCAGTTAATCCTGTTGGAGATCTTGATGCTACACTGCTGCATAATGAGAATTTCTTTGACCAATAAAGCGTCTCAGATTCTTCTGATTCCCAAAAATAACCAATGTGTGAATCATTTTGATAGAATTGATTCCCAATAGAATCATTCCTCGAGTTTGATCTCTTCTCAATGGATCCCTCCGAATCGACTTGATCCACTCCCGAATTTTTGAGACGGGGTCGAGATCGCCAATCAGCCGATAGCTTAGAGTTTATCAATGTTCTTTCCAAGTAATTTCCATCGCTACCACATGAAGATAGAGACGAATCTCCCGTTTCGCGAGGAGATAAGTTCAACCCCGTCAGTAGTCCTCTTAGATCCGAAATAGAGTCAAGAAATCTATCTGAATGAGTTAGTGGTGGTATCGCAGATTCATCCAGATCAGATGGAGTCGATTCGGTTGTTGCGAGTATATGATCAATAGTTTCCCTTTCCGTTCGTTGCGAGGAATTGGGTAACAACGAATCAGACACTTGGGATTGAATAGATGAAGTGATATTTTTTGTATCTAAGGATCCTATTTCAAGAGATGGGATGACTTCATCACCGGAGCCCGTATACGAATTCTCTAAGATGTCAGAGTAACTACTGCTGTATCCTCCAACCAACGAATCCCTTCTTCTGATTATTGAGATAAAATCCCTTCCGGCACAGTTCAATACGGGTAAATGCGAGTAATCTATAAAGTTTGGTGTATCTACTTCATCGGAAATGGATCCCGAAATACTCCCAATATTCCTATTCGAACCTTTCCCATAATTCAAATTATCCAGAAACAGATCCCAATCCTGCCTTCCCGTAGCGGAATAAGCACCATTCGGGAGTTTTGTTCCAATACATTCGATACAGGATGATTCAACAAGAAATGGATTAACTGCGGGTTTTAGGAAGATTGAGGAGCCTACCGATTCTTCATCCATTAACAATCCGGACTCGATGAAGAAACTATCTTTTCTACCGAAGATTCTCTTGAGAAAGGATATCTTCTCATCGAGGTTGAGTGAACTCAGAAGGAAATCAAGCAGTGGATAATCTATATTGTTCAATTTATAGACAAGATAATCAATCCCATCTGTCGAAGCTTCTTCACTAATATACTTGGGAATAATGATTCGGTAAATAGATGATATATTGGTAAATTCCTTGGGATACTTGTTGTTCCTCCCAGCCGTACTACGAATAGTGATACCAATATTATTTAGTGCTAATATCGACAGATCATAGATTGATCTACCTAAGTCGGATCTTATTTCTGCGAATACTCTCTTGGAAGGGGAAAAAGACAAGTCTCTGATTGTATCAAGCCACCTGTGCACATTTGACCGAACATCTGGATATTCATCAATTGGGGAAATAATACATTCATGCAACAAACGCTCTATGTTACCCCTCCATTCCAATAATCTCTATTCAATTGCAATTCTTGTTACACCAGTAGATCCCTCGCCCCCCTCCCGGCTACCCAATTGATAGTTGATTCTGGATAGATATTCACTAGCTAATGTACAGAAATAGTCACGCGAAAAGAGCGTGTATACTGAGTAGAGAGATATTAACCTATTTCGTTCATATACCCTAACTAGAGAGTATGTTGAAGATATGTTACCTCCCTCTCCCGATTCATCTGAAAAAGTAGGATTTTCACTTCCATCAGTTCTTTCTACAGGTACATCGAAAAGGATCTCTAAACGGTTTGAAATAATCTTATCAAGATCGAAGTATGCGCCATTTTGCATCTCTGATTCCTCGTCAAGTATTCCACCAAATGATAGATCTCCTCTCGATAGAAAGGCTTTCCTAGGTTCCTCGCTACTACTACCAATTCTTACCTTACTGGAAATCAAATTCGATTTTTTAACTCTTAAAAGAAATCCAGTCAGTCGGTTTCTTGATTCATTTATTAGTTGTGAATAGGCGTGTAGAATAGAAAATTCCCCCTCATTTCCGTGGGAATCTAACCCCAATAATTGGAAGAACCACTTACGATTCTAGGAAGAATCAATACATTTATTGGAATCATTTTCTGCTATTCCCGCTACAGAAGGGGAGAAAGGATCTCCCAACAATAAAGGAGAGTCGAGTGTAAAATGCCGACAATCTCTCTCTACTTTCCATAAATGAGATATTCTTCCGATACCGAAAGACACGGAATTCTTATATCATTCTTCTGCCAAATATGTCTTAATAGGAGTTCCATCGGCGGTGGGACCCATACCTAGTTCATGTATAGATGATTCTGTTGAAAAGCCGTGACTCACCGCCTCTGGAGAATCATCAGTGGATATTGCTCTTTCCTCCGGAGAGTAACTGCCTACAAAGCCATTTCCAGATCTTTTCATTGAATCATATTCTGGATTTCTCTCCTCACTTCAACTAGATAAACAAGTATCTTCGATAGGTATCTCCTTCCCAACCTTCTGATTTCTGGAATCAGACTCATCCCTTGAGTTGCTATGAAAAGCCTCCAATTCTCTAGATGTCTCTATTTGTGAGGAGACATACTTCGAGAAACCACAGGAAATTTCTAGTAATATACTTGGTACCTCAGTGAGTAATTGATTATCCGATAGATAATCAAGTTCGATAAATCTCTTTTCTAAGAGAGATCTCGTTAGATTCAATTCGCGCTCATCCTTATTCCATGGAGAAGGACTTTGGTGACAGGAATGCCACATATAAAAATCGGCGTAATCCCGGAATAGTGTCCAACTCCCCTCGTCAATGGAATTTAACCAATCTCTTATATCGCTATAGGATAGGGATACACCATCACGAGATGACATTGTATTCTTATGGGGTGGAAATAGAGACAAATTGGAGAGACCCTTCCGCTCGGAATAGAACGGTGATTCATCTCCCTGCCGATCTACTGAATCCCTGGATTCGAGTAACATTTTGTCCCAAAAGTCCGATATTACGGGAATGAAGGAATCGCTTCTTAATGTTGCTGTTTGTAGCCAATTAACCCTTTGCTTGTCATGGATTTTCCGGAGAAGTAACGAATCAGAATCATTTTAGTAACAGTCATCCTTACGAAGTATCACATTTATATAGAATTCAAAAAACTCATTTGAATCTTCTAGATTCTTATCCCCCAGTGATTTTTCAATCCTCTCAGTCACATCTCTGGATATATTCTTGATGGGGAGTGGATCCCTCATCAGCCGGACCCTCCATCCATCTGAAACCGAAGGATCCATCGCACTATATATGGGAACTTGCGGTTCTTCCCTCGTCGAAGTTGTGGAAATATTTCCGTTTGAATCCGAATAGTAAGAATTACGTGTCTTTCCCTTTCTATCCTTTTCAGCAGGTGAGCATCTTATTGATAGAGAAAGAGGATAGAAGGATTCAACAGAATTTGTTGCTGGTTTTTTTACTACTCCACCAGTTCTATTAATTAGTTTCGCTAGATCTATAGAACCTCCTTCGATCAAATTTCTCTCACCTGAACGATGCATAGGAATTGGTATTGTTAGTAACATCAGGATTCCCGGAGTCACGCTATTACCCCGCTTCATTGAATCGCGCAGATTCCGTAAAAAGATTGAACTCAGAATTCATAAGTCAAATAATTTGATGGAGGGTTCATAACTGGAGAATAGACCAATTAGAAATTCCCCTAGATCTTGATTTTTCAATGATTCAAATGAGTAGTGGAATCCATCGGTTTCTGCTAACTTCGGAACTTCAGAGAATAAATCTGGACTTCTTACTTTTTCTTCTCCCACTTCTCTTACCTCATGATCTCTCTTCACTTTATCTATATGTGGTAGATACTACCCACCTCTCACATTCCATTATATAGATAATATCGAAAGATTCAAGGCCCAATGGAGTGAGTACTTTCGATGTGGTGATTTGTGGGTGTATTCGTACCTACCTGAAGCTGTCTCGGGAATCTCGAATTGTTGAAGAAACCTATCTATGTCTTATCTATCTCCTCATCAACTTATTTTATTCCGAGTGATAAAGACGAGTTCTCCAACCTGATGGGCGAACGACGGGGATTGAACCCGCGCGTGATGGATCCACAATCCATTGCCTTGATCCACTTGGCTACGTCCGCCCCCTACTTTCCCTATTCAGCTTTCTTAACTGGGAGAGAACAAGATCTACTAGGGTCATTCATTCGATGCGCGTACGTATTATTCGTCTATATATTAATACAAGAAAAAATATGTTAGGTGAAAAATGTATTCTCAATCTATTCCAGTGGGTACGGGACTACAAGCGTTCCGCTAATCAGAATGAGAATATCTTTGATTCCCATTCTCTGTAATCCTAGAAGGGTGTTTCAAAGATTCCCCAGAATCCAAGATTGGAAACTGATAATTGTAAGATTATGGCGAGATATTACTATTATTTCTATTCATTCCATCGGACGAATCTCCATTAAATACCAAACCTTATGCGAGGTTTGGTATTTAGTGATGCTGCACGACCAGACAGGTATTATCCGTTTACAGAAGGAGCTTCAACAGAAGCTAAGTCTAGAGGGAAATTATGAGCGTTACGTTCATGCATAACTTCCATACCTAGGTTAGCACGGTTGATGATATCAGCCCAGGTGTTAATAACACGACCTTGGCTATCAACCACGGATTGGTTGAAGTTAAAACCATTCAAGTTGAATGCCATGGTGCTGATACCCAAGGCAGTAAACCAGATGCCTACTACGGGCCAAGCGGCTAAGAAGAAGTGCAGAGAGCGAGAATTGTTAAAGCTGGCATATTGGAAGATCAAACGGCCAAAATAACCGTGAGCAGCTACGATGTTGTAGGTCTCTTCCTCTTGACCGAACTTGTAACCTGCATTAGCAGACTCATTCTCAGTAGTTTCTCTGATCAAACTAGAAGTTACCAAAGAACCATGCATAGCACTGAATAGAGAGCCGCCGAATACGCCAGCTACACCCAACATGTGGAAGGGATGCATAAGGATGTTGTGCTCAGCCTGGAAAACGATCATGAAGTTGAAAGTACCAGAAATTCCTAGGGGCATACCGTCAGAGAAACTTCCTTGACCGATTGGGTAGATCAGGAACACAGCGGTAGCAGCTGCAACGGGAGCTGAGTACGCAACAGCAATCCAAGGACGCATGCCTAAACGGAAACTAAGTTCCCACTCACGACCCATGTAGCAAGCTACACCAAGTAGGAAGTGAAGAACGATCAGTTCGTAAGGACCACCATTGTATAGCCATTCATCAACGGAAGCTGCTTCCCAGATTGGGTAGAAGTGTAAACCGATAGCTGCAGAAGTAGGAATGATAGCACCGGAGATAATGTTGTTTCCGTATAGCAAAGAACCGGAGACAGGCTCACGAATACCATCGATATCTACAGGGGGAGCTGCGATGAAAGCAATGATGAATACAGAGGTTGCGGTTAATAAGGTGGGAATCATTAAGACACCGAACCATCCGATGTAAAGACGGTTTTCAGTGCTGGTGATCCAGTCGCAGAAGCGACCCCATAGGCTTGCGCTTTCGCGTCTTTCTAAAGTTGCGGTCGTGGTAATTTTTGGTTTTCGAAACGATTGGTGATTACCCAAGCTGATGAGCCTGTTGATCCATAGTATATCACAGAATCCCACCTGTGTCAACTAATCTAATATTGATTGAATATCCGAAGAAACGGGAAGACTTCCCTTTGTTTTCGCACGATACTTCTTCAAACCTTGACTCTCTTTTCAGACGCATTTCCCTTTTATTATCATAAACCACGGGAAAGTCAACGTTAGTTCGGCTCCTCGAGTACATCATGGGAGATGCCAGCTTTGCCTTAGATGTACTACGACTCAATCATCGATTCGAGGTGAGGGACATACAGGATAAATATCTGCTGGCGTTGCCTGACATCCCCCCCCCCCCCCGAGGTGAGTAGTCCGCCCCAGGCGGAGATAGTTGAGAATGGTGGGAGTCGCGGGGATGCGGGCAGTGCCAATCATGTCGATCATGTCGATTGTGTCGATTGTGTCGATCATTCTAGTCATGTCGATCATGTCGATCATGTTGATTGCGTCGATTGCGTCGATCACTTTGGTCATGTCGATCATGTTGATCATGTCGATGATGTTATGGACTTTACGATTCGACACTAGTCTTTCTCTTTTTCATGAGGTACTATACCAGTGACAAAATTTCCCCTATGACTTGGATATTCTTTCTCCCATTATTTAATTTCTGCTTATCCATATGCTTCTGGCGTATCTTGATTCCTAATACCCTGCGCTCCGGAGTAGAAGGTTTCAATCCACCAATAAGAGGTTGTGGATTGAAACGAACCCGGAACTAACGGAAATGGGCAAAAGCCTTATTAGCTTCTGCCACCTTGTGAGTCTCCTCCTTCTTCCGTACAGCACTACCAGAATTTCTGGCAGCATCCATTAATTCATCACTTGATCTTAAAGCCATACTTCGACCTGAACGTTTTCGACACGCGATCAATAACCATCGGATAGCCAAAGCTCTTCCTTCTGCAGGTACTACTTCAACGGGGACTCGATAAGTCGATCCACCTACACGTTTGGATTCTGTTACTATATCGGGAGTTACCCTACGTATTGCTTGTCGCGGGACAGACAGTGGATTCTTATTCGTCTTTTCCTTAATCCGCTTCATAGCCTGATAGAGAATCTGATAAGCCAATGATTTCTTGCCATCTTTAAGAATACGATCAACCAACATGTTTACTAATCGATTACGATAAATCGGATCCGATTCTATATTTTTCTTTTTGTTCGCTAC
>NW_028239716.1:0-7500 GCF_047967505.1 Dipteris shenzhenensis | reverse complement strand
TGATACTACTCTATTCGACGTTTTAGGGACGTAGTCCGTGGAGGTTTTGCCGCTCCATCGAATCATGCGGATTATTGCATTATTATCACGGATAATGGATTCGATGCCCCTTTTGCAGCAAATCGTATTGCTGCGTCGGTTAGGGAGAAGGCACATACCCACCCATTGCGATTAGCAGGTTTGGTGGGGAATCGGACATCTAGGAGAGATCTCATTGATAAACATGTAGAAGCCTGCCCGATGCCTGTGCTGGAAGTGTTGCCTCTCATTGAGGACATTCGGGTCTCGAGGGTGAAGGGGAAAACATTGTTTGAAACGGCTGAATGTCAATCAGATCTCATTATGTTGTGATTTCCATCCCAATGTGGCGGATCAGATATTGTCTCGACCAGAAGGGGTTGTGCCAAGGGAAATTCCAGATAGAGAATTATTCAGTCTGCTCTCCGATTTCTATCTGAATCCCGATGGTGGGGGCAGAGGAATGCCCAGCAAACTCAACAGGATATTCTGCTTGATTTTACGATGATTCGAAACCGAAACTGCAAATTTCTTGTATGTGTACCCTTTTCTGAGGAAACCCTTTCACGAAGACTCCCGAAACTCTCACTTTTGAATGTGAACCGGGAAATTATCACACTTCTTGCCCCATTAGTTGTGTGGCTTGGTTATATCAAAAGATCGAAGACAGCTTTTCCCCAGTGGTAGGTACAAAGACTTGTGGTTATTTCTTACAGAACGCTCTTGGAGTTACGATCCTTGCGGAACCTCGTTATGCAATGGCAGAGTCGGAAGAGGGGGACGTCTCGGCCCAATTAAATGATCAAGGGGAATTGGAGAGAATTTGTATCCAAATAAACGAGATAGAAACCCTAGTGTCATTATTTGGATTGGCACATGTACCACGGAAATAACAAAGACGGACCTAGAAGGCATAGCACCCAAGCTAGAAAACGAACTTGGAGTACCAATTGTAGTTGCGCGGGCCAATGGATCGGATTATGCTTTTACTCAGGGAGAGGATACTGTATCAGCTGCCACGACGCATCGGTGTCCGGAATTTGGACATATCTAGACACGAACAGAAACAGGATTTAGTTGGGGGTGTTGACACTGCGACGACGGAAGCGGGGGGGCTAATCCGGAGGGACGGAAATTAAAGAATCATGCTTCAGTTCTTTTTGGATCTCTAACTTCAACTGTAGCTTCTCAACCGAATCCGGAATCGAAACGTCAATCCATTCAGGTATCGGGGTGGTTACCCTCCCAGAGATATACTGAACTTCCATCATTAGGCAAGGGAGTGTATGTTTGCGGCGTGAATCCCTCTCTGAGCCGTACAGCGACGACTCTGATGCGGCGTCGTAAATGCCAGTTAATTGGAGCACCTTTTCCTATTGGTCCTGATGGGACGCGTGCTTGGATAGAAAAGATTTGTTCCGCCTTTAATATGGAACCTCAGGGTTTGAAGGAGAGGGAGGATGAGATATGGAAGAGTCTGAGAGACTATCTTGAGATAGCAGCTGGTAAATCTATATCTTTTACGGGAGATAATCTATCAGAAATTTCTATAGCAAGATTCCCAATTCGCTGCGGAATGGTTGTCTACGAAACAGGTATTCCCTACATGGATAAACGATATCAAGCTGCCGAGCCATCTTTCTCACGAGATACTTGCAAAGAGATGGGTACACTCATGCCACGGATCGTGGAAAAACCGGATAATTATAACCAGATACAGCGTATGCATGAATTAAAACCTGATTCAGCAATTACTGGAATGGCTCATGCCAATCCTTTAGAAGCAAGAGGTATTGATACAAAATGGTCTGTCGAGTTCACCTTTGCCCAAATCCATGGATCCACTAATGCGAGGGATGTGCTTGAACTTGTTACTCGTCCCCTACGGCGTAATAATAATCCGGGGCGTCTGGGTTGGAGTAACCTGTCGAAGCAGATGGTAACAAATCACTAAATTATAGAATTATTGGGTGACGGGAAGTGACCATTGAGGGAAATGCATAGAGACGTCTCCAAATTCTTAATCATGGGATTCTGTCTCCTCATGATTAAGAAATCCATCGACTCCTTTCCGAAGGAGTTGCTGTGCTAGCTACGGGAGTGGTACGGAGAGGTTGCCGGCACTCTACGGGAAAAAAAAAAAACTGAAAAATATGGGAAGGAAATAATTATGAACGTAGAAAGCGTTCAAATGTCGTTGTATCTACTGCAGGTTTCGCTGCTTACTCGGGTGAAGGTGGCAGGTCCACCTATAATATTCGGACTATATTATGGATTACTAACAACATTACCCGTTGGACCCTCCCAAATACTATCCATAAGAGCTTTTCTTTTGGGAGGGAATCTTAGTGGTACCGTCGCTTTGAGTGGTTTGATGATGGGATAGCTACTAATATTTCTGTCAATATTCTGTTCACCTCTATATGCATTGATAGTGAAACCACATGTTGTAACTGTCCCAATAGTACCATACATGTTATTTTACTGGTTCCGAACCAAGGATTTACCGGATTATCGAACTCTACGTCCGACCAATTCACTCAGTGACTTTCGAATCGGTAATATATTCTTGGATAGTTTCATTTTCCAGATTTTAAATCCAATTCTTTTACCAAGTCCCGTATTGGCGAGACCAATTCACCTATTTATTTTTCGATATAGCAACAACATAACATTTCTGATTAGTAGTTTCGTGGGTTGGTCACTCGGTCATATGTCATTCAGCTACTTGTCAGATTACTTCTGGTTCGCGTAGAATATGATTCACCCATACTCTACCTGCTGATGAAACGCGTCATTTACAAAACTTTTAGTATTGTTGTTCTCATTAATGTACTGGTTTATTTGGGTAAGGCTCCAGTACCTCTCTTCACCAAGAATTTTGAAGACGAACTTGTCTTGCTCGATAACAATCTCCGGGAGTTGTCAGATTCGATGCTATGGATTTTCAAGTCGTGGCCCACGTCCTTGTTCGACCCATACAAACCAAATCGTCCTTTACGATATATAGAGAATAGCCGATTCGGCGGCGATAGCTTAGTGAAGAAGCAAGTATCAAATCACTTTTTCAGCAAATGTTTGACTAGTGGAAAACAGCGGTTGGCTCTCACGGCGTTACCCAGTTTGTCGATCTTTGGAGACCAGTTAGGAACCTCGTTAGAGGATTCGGATATGCCACTTCCAGCTCATCATCTGCATGAAGACTGGATTTTGAACCAATTCAGGAAAAACAAGGATTTGAATAATGAGTTAAAGGACCGAATTCGATTCCTAGACACCGAGCCTATCTTCTGGAAAGCGATGGAAAGAAGGACCGGATTGGCTGATAACGGAGGTGAATTACCTAAGATTTATGATCCATTTTTGAATAATTCATGTCGTGCTAGGATTCCAAACTCGGATTCATTCTGGATACTGTCTGATTCATTGGCATCGCAAGCGGTTGACAACAACGAGTATGCCAATGAATTGAATTCCGGTAATAAGATTCGGGATTGGGTGTCTATCAGGTATAAAGAGTTGAGAAGCAATGAGATTCCTCTTCCCCGGGAAGCATTACCTAAAAATGCTTTGCAAATATTTATTTTCATGTTCGAAACACCGGATGATGCCGTGATTGAAGATGTTGTGGGAGAAACAAACTATTCAGTTTCGAAGGGTGATTCCACCCCCGTAACTTGGGATCAAGTCTTCAAATTTTCTTCATCTCCGACAGAGTTAGCTTTATTCTTCACCTATCTCAGAGATGATTGTGGTGCCTTCGATTGGATCCGCTTGCTAGACGTACCTCTAATTGGTGGGGAAAGACTTGACTCTTCAAAACAAAAAATACGTTCGATCCTCGAGATTGAGGAACTGTCGGAGGAATTGGCCCGCAATACTCACTTAATATATGATAATAGGTTCGATGTCGCGGGTGGGTCAACTGATATTCGTAACAGAAAGTTAAAAAATTTAGCAATCAGCGTCGGGAAGACGCGGCTGAAAACACGCAGACTGGTCAAACGTTTTGCAAAAAGCTCTGATTTTCGTCGGAAACCTATAAAAGGCTCTATGCGCTCCAGAAGACGTAAGACACTGGTTTGGGAAGTATTTCAAGATAAGGCACATTCACCTCTCTTCTTTAGATTAATGGAACTACCCACTCCGTTTCGATTTCCTGCCGGAGAATTAACTGGTGTAGATTTTGAGGAATCGGCCGGTGACGCGAGGAGAGAAACTAGTACCCAACCCGAACAGGAACTAATATCTCTTTCATCCTCGAGAGAGGGGGAGCGAGCGAAATCCGACCGCCCAGCTATAGCAGCTAGGTTCGATGTGAGTTCCATCCACACGGGGCGGGGTTTATTATTGGTTATGCAATCGACTCTTCGGAAATATGTGAAACTGCCTGTATTGATAACACTCAAGAATTTCGGTCGTATTTTATTTTTTCAAGCTCCCGAATGGGATGAGGATTGGAGTGAGTGGCGCAAAGAATCCCACATCAAATGCACCTACGACGGCGAGGGATTCTCACACACTCGTTTACCCGGTCGTTGGTTGAAGGAGGGTCTTCAGATAAAGATTTTGTATCCTTTCCGGTTGAAGCCTTGGCGTACTCGCGGGAGGAGGCGCCCAACCATTTTGGAAAATGATATGAATCCCAGGTATCTCAAGACTCGGGAATCGGGGAGAAAAAATAGATTGAGGCGAGGAAAATCTCCATCTAGCTATTTAACAGCTTGGGGATTCCAAACAGATGTACCTTTTGGAACTATTAAGAAAGATCCCTCCTTCTGGAAACCTATCCGGAAGAAATTGATGAGAATTTTGAGACGTAGTCTCGCATTGCGGACTAGGCAAATGCGTCGTCTCTACTCCAAATTGGGTGTATCCGCAAGGTTTCCATTGGGGAAATTGAATTTCCTTCGTAAAATTGAAGGGATTTGGGAGAATTGGAGTGGAACCGATTTTGTTGGGGGAGATATTCCAAATGATACAGGGACCGGGTGGAAAGAGGGGCCGTCACACGGTGAACCAGGTACTGGTGGAATAGATGAAACATCAATTCCCATTGATAATAAATCCCGATACTTTGCGGGTACCGATGATGAACCAGTAAAAGATACCGTTGGTGGATCCAAATCCGAACCCGAATCAGACATGCATGCATTCAGAAATCTGTTAACCGAAGGGGTTGGCGGGGGTGGGCGTAGCACCAAATCACTCCGTTTTAGTAAACCGGGAATAGATGACAGACTAATTAATACAAATCTGACTAGTTCTTTGAGATTCCAAACGAAATTAGTCAATATTCAGGGAATTTATTTGAGATCCCGCATATCGGTCGCAGAATTGTTTGAGAAGTATCTTCTACTAGTAGCGGGATTATTTCGAAGAGTCAATAGAGCTTTTGCTCATTATCTCGACAATTTTGCTAGATTTCGGGTGCAACTGGTGAAAGTGACGAATCAAGTTGGTGGGGTTCATGGGGATGCAAACCACCCAATTCTAGCTATTTCCGGAATTAGGGAGGGAATACCGCGAGTTATCGATAATCAATCTATAGGATTACCGTCTCAGGCGCACATTCACGACATTCTGTGGCATGTAAGCATGAAAAACAACCTGGATTTGGATTCTTTGATGGAAATTGCGGAAGATAGCAAGGATGCGGGGTATCTCGATAACCGGAAGGGATGTAAGGATAATGAGAATCTGGATGATGCTTCGGAAGATTGGAATTATCCGCGCGGTGATCATGGTTGTTATCCGAAAGGGGGAGGGGAAACCCCAGAATTTTTTGATGGCGGTAAACATGACGGGGGAAAGAGCGATTCCGTGGGATGTCCCGATGACAGAACTGGCGGGATTGTACGTGGGTATGGTATCGATGAACATATTAATAATTTTGCTACGATGCGGGGACTTTCCAAACAACTTTGGGAATTGAATGCAAATGATTTGGGAGTTTGTTAGGCTGTCCCGACAAGTACAACCTGTCATTGGAGTTATGGCAAAAAATTGCACCGAAGAGATGGAGATCGGACATCGAAAATTTATATGGATTCAGAAGCATCGGGGGAAGTTTTCTCGCCGAGCATGAATATGTATTTCGTGATAGACAAAACGATTATTCCATATATACTGAAACCCCTTTCCTCAGAGATCGAGTGAGAAATATCAATAAACGTCGTAAATACAGTTATTTGTTACATAGTTTTATTGATTCCTCACGAGATGTAGATATACAAAAATTTCCGGCGGGGTGGAATGCGGCGATAAGGGAAACTCGTTTAGGGAATCGTATCAGAGAACTTATTGCAGGGAAGGGAATTTCTCATCCACGAATACTTGATCCGGAACGTGAGTTGAATCCGAAATCCGATTTGGTGTTGTGGGTAATTCCGGATCCGCGGAAGCAAAGGATGTATACGAAACAAGATCGAAATTTGTACCTGGGGACTTCTATTTTGTGGGAGAGGGTTCCCGCTACCCCAAATGAAAGATTTCAGAGATTAGGCACGGATTACGGGTTACAGGAAGAAGAGATTGATTCGGATGAAATACTTCTAAGAGAGAGGGGGAGTCACTATTATATTTTTCAATGGAAATGGGAATCCGAAGCATTAGAAAGAGAATTATAAAGACTGAGGGATTTGATATCTCTCATCAACGTATTAGAAAATGAGCAGGATCTTACTTCCTTCTGTGTCAATATGGGTATAGATTGCGATTTGTTGAATCTTTTTCTCAACGAAGAGAAACGCGAGATTCTAGATGATTTGTTTGTTATTTCAGCCCATCGTTTACCGCGAATATTCGATGATTAGATTCTCATGTATAAAATGGTTAGTATCCCACTGAAATTTCGAAACAGATTCAAAAGAAGATTGAATAGAAATATATTTGGCGGGTGCATGCTGCGTTTGTCACTCATCAATGGGGAGAGGAATAGGAATCGCTCCTATCTCCATAACATCGAAGATCTCCTGCTTCCGAGACATCGTCGCAAATCGCGATTTCTCAGATCCCTATTGATTTTGAGCTCCGTGAAATCCGAAAGGGACCCTTTGGGCTACCCTTCTGGAGTGGAATGGATGAACAAGAGTGAAGAGTCTAGCGACCTGAGTGGGACTCAGAAAATCAAACGTTTCCTTTGGCCCAGTTATCGCTTAGAAGAATTAGCTTGTATGAACAGATTCCGCTTCGACACAAATAATGGAAGTCGATTTGCCACGCCCAGAATACGCATGTATCCCATTATTTTGAGACGGGGGGGAGAATACGTAGATTCGACAATTTGCTCGACTAATATTACTAACATCTTGGTAATCTCAATCAAGTGTGTGATAGAAGGAGGGGCAGATACCTACCTTACTTATCAGATGCGGAGCTGTAACTACTCGTTGGTGGGAAACAAATTCCCACCGATAACCGAATCTATTGAGTGACGATTTCCCCGATTATAGGAGTATTCATCTCCCTCGCTCGGACCAA
>NW_028239715.1:12500-40676 GCF_047967505.1 Dipteris shenzhenensis | reverse complement strand
TAACGAGGAAGAATTGCCACCCATTCAATCTTCGTACCTAGTAATGAGGGGATTCGTCGGAGTGTAGTGGGGATCTAAGGTTCACAGATATCCAGATATTGACATTGAAACGATAGAAACTCTATCCATTTATTTATCTCGGTTATTCCCCCGGATAAACCTAACGATAAGACGAAGAGATTCCTCGAGACGCTGGAGTCCTTATTTCCTCCCATGGCCAAAAGCCGACACGAGATTAAAGCAAAATTCCGACGGAATCTTTCACTAGTCAACTCACCTTCTCCTTCCCACGGATCGGAATGTGTCCGATCAATATATTTCGCCACACGAAGTGATTAGTAGTAGAACGGAGGGTTACTCAGACGTTTTCGTTTAAGCCGTATGAGGTTGAATACTCACGTACAGTTTGTATGGGGGGGGGTCGTAGAAGCCCGCCTATCTTGATAAAGTATACGATTGGTTCGAAGAGTGTCTTGAGATTTAGGCGATTGCTGATGACATTACCAGTAAATATGTTCCTCCTCATGTGAACATTTTTCATCGCTTGGGGGGAATCACATCGACTCGTTTTTTGGTTCAGGTAGCTACTGGTTCCGCCACGACTTCTCACTATCGTCCGACCGTTACAGAAGCTTTTTCCTCAGTTCAATATATAATGACCGAAGTGAATTCTGGATGGCTAATTCGATCTGTTCATTGATGGTCAGCAAGTACGACGGTTTCAATGATGATTCCACACGTATTTCGTGTCTATCTCACAGGAGGGTTCAAAAAACCTCGTGAATTAACTTGGGTTACTGGTGTAATTCTAGCCGTACCAACTGTATCTTCTGGTGTAACCGGATATTCCTTGCCTCGGGACCAAATCGGTTACTGGGCAGTTAAGATTGTAACCGGCGTACCGGAAGCCATTCCTCTAATAGGATCTCCGTTGGTGGAGCTACTACGAGGAAGTGTTAGTGTAGGTCAATCTACATTGACTCGTTTCTATAGTTCACACACTTTCGTCTCACCGCCTCTCACAGCTGTTTCTATGCTAATGCACTTCCCGATGATCCGTAAACAAGGCATTTCGGGTCCCTTGTAATGAAAATCTATAATCCAGCGGATGGGTGGTATTGATTGATCTATCCGCGGGAGGACCCCAATCTACAAGATGAGGGGTTATTTTTTCCTTGCCACTAGTCTTTCTCACCAAGAGAAATAGAAGACTCCTTAGTGGACCGAATTCCTATCTCGAATTGTCGAGGGAAATGAATTGAAGTGTCTGGAGGCGGAAGATCGGATTATGGGAGTGTGTGACTTGTATCGAAACATAGGCTATGCAGATCTTATACCGAATGCTGCCACACTAAAGTATGTGTCTCCGCTCCAACTCTCCCCAACCTCATAATTGGGGTTTAAAACTTGGATATGAAAACACTTCCCTTCCTATGAGGTGTTTTGGGGAATGCTTCCTATGGTCGAACTCATCCTTAAGGCTCCGTCTAATCCCATGCATACCCGAGTCACAGGCAGTTTCACCCCTTCAAACATATGGTTTTCAAAATGCATCCACTTCCTCTGCATTTGGTACGATGCGGAGAAACAACCGTCGGAGTAAGAGAACGATCCGGGGGAAGAGGAAGCCGAAGTTGTAACAAGTTAAGATCCCGCACAGGTACTGTTTCTCAAGAGTCTCGTATCTGTGGGTAGATACGACGCGTGTGTGGGATACGAGATCATCCAAGAAGCTTCTTGAGGAGAAATTTCTTAAGCTCACTCGGATAATAAGCTATTCCGTAGAATAACTCTCCGTTTTTCAAGGGTTCTCGCTTCGGGAAGTATCAGAGATTATTATGAAGTTACGACTCCTCCGGTTCCCCACTGGAATTTGTAAACGGAAATATTCGAGGATTTGCTTGAGCCGGCTGATAAGAAATCTCCACGTCCGATTCTACCGGGGGAGTGAGAAGTCTATCCCAATAACAAAAAAACCTGACCCGAGTGATCCTGTTTTAAGAGCAAAACTAGCCAAGGGTATGGGACACAACTACTACGGAGAACCTGCTTGGCCCAACGATCTCTTATATATATTTCCCGTAGTAATCTTAGGAACCATTGCATGTACCGTAGGTTTGGCAGTTCTAGAACCATCGATGATCGGTGAACCAGCGAATCCCTTTGCAACTCCCCTAGAGATACTACCCGAGTGGTATTTCTTTCCCGTGTTTCAAATACTCCGTACAGTTCCTAATAAATCATTGGGTGTCCCTTTGATGGCGTCGGTACCGGCAGGTTCGTTGACCGTGCCTTTTCTCGAGAATGTGAATAAATTTCAGAATCCATTTCGACGTTCAGTAGCTACAACGGTTTCTCCGATTGGTACTGCAGTAGCTATTCGGTTAGGCATCGGAGCAGCTTTACCCATCGATGGATCTTCAACTTTGGGACTATTTTAGGATCGATCTGGCACCAAAAAAAAGCCGATCCTCCATGTGGTAAATAGTCGATCTGGGGTTGGATCGTTTCGATCCAAGACCCCCCCAGATCCAGTCAGATAACTAACTGTCCCCTCCTCCCGTGGCGTGATAAACAAACAAAGTTAACTCGTCTACCCCGATTCTTACCGATACCGATCCTCCACTGGTTTCGGTTTACCCCCTAAGGGTTAGAATGAGGAATGGGTTGGGAACTAGGTAAAATATATTTGAGTATTTACCCATCTTTTTTCCAATCAACATACGATTTGTTCTTGGGTAATTCTATATCGAAACGTTCCCATAAAGTTTTCAATACTTAATCTACAGATTTTCTTCCAAAGTTCTTGATTTTCTCTAAATCTTCCTGACTGTAATTCAGTGGGTCCCAGATCGTACGTATACCAACTCGTTTAAGACAGTTATAAGTCTTAACAGGCAATTCTAGTTGATCAATGAATGTATGTTTAAGCACAAACTCTCGCGTCGATTCATCCATATCGTTTGGAGGATAAGAAAAGTCCGTCGGATTGGAAGAATCCTCGCCACCTCCAGTAGAAGAAGTATTATTTTCCCCCATATGTGGAAAAGGAATGAATAAATTTGTTGAATTTCTAGACGCTTCGCAAGGTGCCTCATTCGGAGTCAAACCACCATTGGTCCATATCTCCATGAATGGTATTTCTTGTATCTCTCTACCATTTCCAAATAGGTGAATGCTATGATTTACATTTCAAACAGACATAGATACAGCATCAATGGGAAATTCCCCATCTTCACACAGCTTCGGATCTTGTACGCAATATCCACGACCCCTCCCGATCTTCGACTCTACATTCACGGACATTGATTGGGTAGTGGTAGCTATATGTTGCGACTCATCAATCGCTTTAACAGACGGCGGGAATGATATGTCACCAGCTGTCACCTTCTTAGGACCATGAATCGATGGAAATGCTTTTTAAACATCATTAGAATCGCTTTGAGGTACAATTTCTTTCAAATTAACTGAAATGTCGTGTATTGTTTCTCAAATGCCCGTTATTGTGGAATACTCATGCTTCATGCCTTCGGATTTCGCATGTGTTATACTCGTTCCCTCCACCTCTCCAGGTAAAGCTCTACACATAGCGATTCCCACAGTATTAACTTGGCCTCTCTTGGGGGGAGGTATAACAAGACAACCATAATGAAGACGCTTACTTTCCATCCTGGATTCAATGCATTTCCATTGAATCGCCTGAGTAGAGATTGGTATTTCATCTTGAATCGTAATTGGGTCCCTCTTTATTCAAAGCAGTTGATAGTCGGAAACTAGACACGCCTTTTCTTGGGGGGTCTACATCCATTATGCGGCATCGGGGTCACATCACGCACGAAACTGAGAATTATACCACTTCTACGAATAGCCCTCGAAGCCGTATCTCTTCCCGGTCCGGGTCCGCTTATCATTACTTCCGCCTGCTTCATACCCTGATCAATCGAAGTACGAATGGCACCTTCCGTCGCAGTCTGAGCAGCAAATGGTGTACCTTTCCTCGCACCCCTGAATCCGCATACACCAGCGGAACACCACGAAACGACTTGTCCTCAAACATCCGTAGCGGTAACAATGGTATTATTAAAACTTGCTTGAATGTGTGTAACTCCTTTTGGTATTCTACGTTTTCCCTTTCGTGAACGAATCCTTTTCGTGCTGCTTGGCATAACTTACTAATTATCTGCGACAAACGAACTACAACTAGGTAATATTTCTCCTCCTATCTAGTCCCGTATTCCATTTATTATCCTTGCTTCTGCTTGTGCTTCGGATTGGAACGGATTACCATGATTCGTCTTCGTCTACGAATCAGTCGACGTTTCTCACGTATCTTACGAACGGGAGCACGAATTTTCATATCTATAACCCCGAATCTGGTGAATCTTATGAAAGATTAGACAAGCCCTATTTCCCTCGTCCTTCGATCCCGAATGATTGTGTGAATGATTATAAATAAATGACTTTTCGGTAGCAGAAGTTGCTACTAAGTGCCATTCGCTTGTCTATTCCTGAGACGATAAGTGATGCAGCCTTTAGTAAGATCATAGGGACTCAATTGGACCCTCACTCTATCCCCTGGTAGTATTCTTATGTAGTTACGTCGGATTCTTCCCGATATATGAGTTAAGACTTGGCATCCATTATCCGAACATACTCAAGACATGGCATTAGGAAGCGATTCCGTGACTGTACCTTCCACGTCAATCAGATTTTGTTTCACCACCATTTGGAAGAGATACCCCCCCTGTATCACTAACGGATCCTGTCAAGAATGATACTAGTTTATTCCCCACTCCTAGTAATTTTAGGAAGAAGTGGTAGCAGATTTATACGGTAACTGCATTAACTACCAAATGTAACACAGGATTTCCCCCCCAATTTCCCTTCGTCGGGCCTCTCGATCCGTCATAAGTCCTTGAGATGTTGGTAGAATTACAATTCCCATGCCGCCTAATACTTTCGGAATTCCTCGATGGTCAAAATAGATTCTCAAGCCAGGTTTGCTGATACGTTTGAGAGTTGTGACACATGGTTTTCTCCCTCTGCCTTAATATTTCAAGGTCACATCCAGAAAATCCTTCATTTTTTCTCTATGTTCCGCAGTATCTTTCACAGAACCCTCCTCCAATAAGATTCGTGCAATACCTCTAGTAATACCAGTGGCAGGTAGTTGGACTGTCGCCTTTCTCCTTGCATTCGCATTTCACGGGGGAGTAATCATGGTAGAAATGGTATCGTTACTCGTGAAATATCAATCATCAGTTATTGAGTCTAGGATGAATCCTAATCTTTCTGCTATCACTACCTCACTACCGACCCCATCGGGGGTATATTGTTCGTGTCAATATCCTACACCGAATTCCCATCCCTCAATAAGAGTTTTTAGGTTATAGGTAGATTCCGTTGTTGACGCTGCTGCTACTATTGCTACCGAGTCGAAAGAGAATCGGGATGTAGCTGGCGGGAGAGATTCCGCCCCCCCCCACCCCATGTTACCAATCTCCCCCCCCCCCTTTCTACATTTTGCTTCTCCGAACTACCCGAAGATTCCGGATTCTTGAAGGAGTATATATTCCCCCGTGGAAATGGAAAAAAGTATGTCCCAGTCGAAGAGTGACTCCCCATTCCCACGTATTCCATTCCCTATTTTCTATAATACTTCAGGGGCCAGTGAGACTATTTTTGCAAAATCATATTCCCTTAATTCCCTAGCTACTGGACCGAAGACTCTAGTTCCTCTAGGATTTCCCTCTTGGTTGATAACGACTGCCGCGTTGTCACCAAACCCCGAAATAATTCCATTGTCACGTTTGATCTCTCTACGGGTACATACCACCACTACTCTAACTACTTCCGATCTCTTCAGAGACATGTTGGGTACCGCTTCTTTAATCACACCTGTAGTAGTACCACCAGTTCCTGCGTATCTACGATTACTGGTCCCTAGCACCCGAATACACATCGATTTCCTAGCCCCGCTGTTGTCTGCTACATTTAGGTAACTCTGAGGTTGAATCATTTCTTAATTGGTAGGGGGAAAAAATAGATCTATTCACTCATTTGCAGGTGAATAGCTACCCGTATGTATTTTCCATTCATCCCATCTTTCTTCGGGATAGGGGGAAACCCTCAATCTCCATGTTCCCTGTATCGGTTGGAAATGCCTTTCCCACACCATCAAATTGCTAAGTGAGGGGGAAATAAAAATAGAAATAAATCTCTATCTGATTCCACCCTCCCTTCCTACTCCCCCCAAAAATCATAATTCCGTAGCGGTCACCACTTGGGTACGTACAGGCATTTTATGCGCAGCTATTCGCATAGCAGTTCGAGCTATGTTTCCCGATACTCCACTTATTTCATGAGGTATTCGACCCGGTTTAACCACAGATACCCAATATTCCGGAGATCCCTTACCTGATCCCATACGTGTTTCCGCAGGTCTCATAGTGATTGGTTTATCGGGAAAGACGCGTATCCATAACTTACCACCCCGCCGGGCATAACGCGTTATTGCTCTCCTCCCCGCCTCTATCTGTCTAGACGTGACCCACGAAGGTTCGAGGGCCTGTGAGGCAAACTTTCCAAAAGAAACACGATTCCCACGAGTGGAAATTCCTTTCAGTCTTCCTCTATGTTGTTTACGAAATTTGGATCGTTTGGGGTCACAGTCGATAGCGGTGAAATCATTCCGTCTCTCATACAGAACCGGACGTGAAAGTTTTCCCTCACCCGGCTCCTCATGAATTCAGTACCGTTTCCCCCTGTTTTGGAGATCTTTCAATTCTGGGAAGAGACAAAGTAGGAAATTTTGCGTCAGTACCAAAATGATTTTTGTCTTTTTGCTCATTTACCTACCCCCCTCCGTATGATTCTCCCATTCATAGCAGTTAGGATATTAGTCGGTAATACAACCACGGGCGGAAATCGACTCGATCTCTCATCTTCATCAGAATTTGCTATTTCATATCTCAATTCGATGAGGAGTGGGTTTCCCCCGCCATCCCATCCGCCGAATCGCTGATAGTGAAACAATCGATCGACTCGGAAGGTTCCATCGTTTCCGTAGTTCCCCTCCATAAACGCTTGGGTTATCTCTCTGCAGCGGAGCCTCTCAGTTGCCAAATAAGTACTTATTGTGAGTCATCTCCATTAGTGTTCATTGACTCGAGGCTCCCCCCCCTCCCCCCCCCCGCATCGGAAAAGACTTAGTCGGTATTTCCAAGACCGCGTCTCCATCATGCTATACCACACTGCTTCCCGAGAGTCGAGTCGTTAACCATACGATCGCACGAGATTATTGATTACTTCTTGTTTCTGTTTCCCCCCAGATCACCCAAGAATCAATATAATTTTCCGCTTCACTGGAAAGATTTCCCTTCCCGAGGACAAAGACTTTGCGTTGATACGGCTACGAACCCCAGCTGACATTCCAGTTATTAGCAGTGGGGATCCACCTACCAATCCGTCTTATCTATAAACAGAGGAACTTCATTCGGTCGAGTCGCACACTAAGCGTAGCAGAAATTTATCGAGACGTTACTGTATGCTCCCCTCCCCCCTATGGAATTGGAATAGAATAAGCCTGCGGATCCTGGCACCACAAAGTAATCATGTATCCCAATATCTATTAAGTATTTTCAACTCCCCAAGAGAGTAGGAGAGGAGGGAACGGGAGGGGTGGGGGGTCGGAAAGTAGGAATAATTATCCCATATCCCGGAATACCCGAATCTTTATGCCTAAAACCCCATAGATGGTTTGAGCTGGGTGGTAGCAATAACCAATACGAGCCCTGATAGTTTGGAGGGGGACTCTACCTTCTCTGGCCCACTCAATGCGAGCCATTTCATTACCATTGAGACGCCCCGCTATTTGTATCCTAACGCCCCCACTATTAGTTTCTCTAATTAGTTCAATAGCTTTTTTCATAGTCCTACGGAAAGCTACTCTATTCTCTGATTGTGGAGCAATATGTTCCGCCGGAATTCTCGGTTCGCCATACGGCTGGAGGATATTATTCGGGATTATTTGAAGCTTCCGATTCCCAAAACCTAATGATTCTTCCATATTCGCTTTCAATTGGTCGATTCCCAGGCTACGTCCCTCAATCAATAGATCTGGAAATCCCGTATGAATTTCTATCTGAATTAGGTCCGTCTTCCGGTAGATCTCTATATGTGCAATTCCCCCATAATTTGAGGAATCCCTTATATGCTTCCGTACATACTCCCTAACGCAAGTACGTATTCTCTCATCTTCCTCGGGGAATCTCGGATAATCTTTTGGTTGCGCGAACCAGTGGGAGTAATGCCTCTGATTTATGCCAAGTCAAAAACCAAGTGGATGAATCTTTTGCCCCGTAGATGTTTTCCTGTATTTCAATACCAATATCTACCCGGTATATATATATATATACACATATATATGTATATATATATACATACAACCCCTCCCCCACTTCTACTTGTCAATATGTAGTTAGTATCGGCTCTACCTTTTGCTCTTCATTTTAGTAATCACGTGACAGGTAGGTTTTCTGATTGGGTAACCACGTCCCTGAGCCCTGGGTCGAAATCTCTTCAGACTGGTACCGTTATCCACTCAGGCTTCGCTGATGAACGAATTAGATTTAGTCAATCCATAATTGTTATTAGCATTTGCGGCTGCGGAAAGGATCAATTGCAATATGGGGTGACATGCTCTGCGAGGCATAAATTCGAGTAGTACAAGGGCTTGTTCATACGAACAATTCCGAATCTGATTAATGACTCGTCGTACTTTTGTAGACGACATATTAACACGTCTGGACGAAGCTTGCGCCTCCTTTACCTCTGATTCTTTCTCGGTTCCCATGAAATATGATTCCCCAATTATCGACGAGATTTTTTATCGCTTCTGGCATGTCCCCGGAAACTCCGGGTAGGTACAAATTCACCCAGTTTGTGACCCACCATACGGTCAGTTATATAAATGGGTAGATGCTCCCGCCCATCGTAAACAGCAATGGTATGACCGATCATGATAGGAACTATTGCGGAAGCACGAGACCAGGTTATTATTATCTTTTTCTCCTTCCGGATATTGAGAATTTCGATTCTTCTTACTGGATCATTAGCTACAAAAGGACCCTTCTTGAGTGGACGTGCCATAGTTAATTACCCTCCACCCAGTCTTTCTACCAATTAATTACTTTTACGGCGGCGAAGGATGAACGGATTGCTGTATCTACCGCTTTCCCGACTCCTCATTCCGAGTGCCGTACAACCCCATGGAGTTAATGGCTTCTTCCTACCGATGGGTGTTCTGCCTTCCCCCCCCCCATGCGGATGATCGACGGGATTCATAGCTGTACCCCTCACTTTTGGACGTTTACCTAACCACCGCGTAGATCCAGCCTTTCCCGAACCCTCATTATTGATGTCGACGTTTCCGACTCGTCCCGCAGTAGCTAAACAATTCTGAGATACTGAACGAACCTCGCCGGGGGGTAATCTTAATGTAGCCAATCAACCTTCCTTTGCAATCACTTTTGCCGTAGCACCAGCCGCTCTAACTAATCATCCACCTCTCCCGGGTATTACTTCTACGTTATGTATGACCGTACCTAGAGGTATCTTGGTTGAAGTAGACCCTTTACTCCCCAGTATTCGGGATAGAATCTCTTCCCAAACTGTACGAGCCCTTTTCAAAGCATACAGCTTTCCGGATACAGAAGGCGATATCCTCGCCGGATGTCGCCAACGAGAAATGAAAGTACCAGTTCTAGGGTAAACTCGCATATCCAGCTTTTTCTACACCCTCGGGTTCTCCACCGGCATCTGGCTTCTGTCTCGCAACTCATTCAGCAACAGAATCAATGAATTCAGTCATTCACGCCAACATCATTTGATGTTCTAGATAACTTAGGAGACATTTTCAATACCGGGATTGAGTCCCCCCGGGAGACTCATTCTCACTCCGCTTCGTGGCTTCGATTCTGCCTTTGACCGTCATACCGAACGCGGCGAGTGACCCGTTTCCTCTGCCTTTCGGCCACACCGAACAGAGGATGCCCCTTTGATTTCTTGTCCCTGTTCGAGACCATCCAGTTCTCTCCATATTATCCTACCTCTGCAGGTTAATAGCTATTTGATACTATTACACCTGACCACCCGCTATTGTCCCTCCTCGGTTTCCCTATCGAAGTCCACCTCGGAAGATCCAAGAATCTCGAGTCTAGTGTTGGGTTTATGGACTCAACCCTAAATCCAATCGGTTATTTCCGAATACGTGAATCACTTATTCGAGTCGCACTCAAAGGTAGGGCATTTCCACTTGAAATAGATGCTTCGGGGCTGGATACTACAGTGTCTCCGATTTCTACCCCTCAAGTATGTAAGATATGTTTCTTTTCACCATCCACATAATTCACGAGACATATGTATGCATTGCGGTTGGGGTCGTACTCGACACTTGCCACTCTTCCAACAACATCTTTTTTATTCCGTCGGAAATCAATTTCACGATATAGTCGTTTATGACCACCTCCTCTATGCCTAGCAGTAATAGTCCCTCCACTAGTACGTCCGCTCCTTGGTCCACTACCACGAGTCAGTCCTTTCCGGGATTTACATCTCGTCACTTCTTCAAAACTTGAAACGGATCTATTGCGTGTGCCAGGCGTATAGGCTTTATATAATCAGATAACCATATCTCCTCTTCCTCCTTGTCGTTAGTGAAATTTGCGGGGGTTACTTGCTCAGAAATAGCGGAATGGAATCATTTTTGTGAAGCGTAATAATCATTCTCTTACGATGCATCGACCCGGACGCTCTACCCCTACGCCTTCTATCTGGTAGTCGGTGACTATTCATGTGTCTTACTTTAACGTTGAAAAGTTGCTCAATCCAATTCTTGACTTCAGTCTTGTTCGATTCTGGATTCACATCGGAGGTATACTGGTTTCGTTGCAATGGAGGAATAGTTTTTTCAGTAAGTATCTGATTTATCAATTTATCCATAATTTTTCTCGTGTCCCTTTAGCTCTTCCAATTCAAACAAACTCTCTTACTATCCGAATTCATAATTGCTTCCACTTCTTGGTTCCCGTATAGTTTTCGGAACCCATTATACTCCACCTCCCTATTTCGGTTACTCACTTTGTCACCCGAATGAAACCCTCTCCCCCCATTTGTTTGCATCCAACAGGAGTCGAACCTGCGAATTCGCCAATTATGAGTTGGGTGCCTTGACCGTTCAGCCATGGATGCTAGTTAATCCCACTTGTGGTATAATACAGTATAATCTTTAAGGTCCCGTCACTCACGTTTGATGTAATTAGGTATCCACGTTGGTAACTACCATTTTAAAAAGGAATCACTGATAGGGGATTTCCCGAGAAGCTACCAATTATTACTCATATTGAATTACCGAGGAAGAAGTGGATTTGATACACACACGGGGAAGGTTCTGGGAGCTTAGAAATCTCTTACGAACTAGGAGCCGTGTGAAGTGAGAATTTCATGCACGGTTCTGAATGAGCGGGAAGATCGAGGATCTCCTCTCCGACTCTAACTCTCCTACACCAGTCGTTGCTTCTTTTTCTGCTACTTCCAAAGTAGCAGCTCTAGCTTTATCTACACGACTCCTCGGTATTACTTTCTCATACCTATCCAGTGAATGGCATCTCGCTTTGGGAATATTAGCTACCCTTAGCATGGTATTGGGGAATCTAATTGCTGTTACTCAGACAAGCATGAAACGTATGCTAGCATATTCCTCCATAAGCCAAATCGGATATATTCTGATTGGAATACTTGCTGCGGATCCTGATAATGGCTATGCGAGTATGATAAGTTATACTTCTATCTACATATTCATGAATCTAGGGACTTTCGCTCGCATCACTTTATCTGGTTCACGAACCGGAACTGATAACATTAGGGATTATGCGGGACCATACATGAAGGATCCTGTTCTAACATTCTCTCTAGTTATACGTTTACCATCCCCAGGGGGTATCCCTCCATTAGCAGGTTTTTCCGGTAAACCCTACCCCTTCTGGCATGGATGGAAAGCTGGCTCGTACCCATTAGTTCTGGTAGCTCCCATTACAAGTGTCATTTCTATATATCACTATCCGAAGATAATTAAATTAATGTTCACCGAAGGGGGTGACACATCAACAATTTACATACAGGATCCATTAGTTTCTCCATCTACTTCGATTTCGAAGAGTTCCATTGAAATAGCTATGATTGTTCGTGTACCAGCATCAACTCTACTGGGTATATCAATGGATCCCATCATCGAGATTACACGGAATACCTCATTCCAGACCTATTTTGAGTTGTCACATGAAATAATGGAATCTTTCTGAATGATTTGTATCCAAAGCCACTTCCGTCGCTCCAACTAGTCCATTTCCGTAATTGGTGATGAAACAGTGTCGGAGAAATGATCACGCGCCTCCCAATGATCATTCGTCTCTTCCGGAGGAGATATAAGTATTTCCTGATGGTATCCATAATATTGTTCAATCCTTTGCAGTACTACAAGGATTGAACCCTCCTAATGGTACATGCGACTAAGTGATTCCCATATGGGAGCGGTTGTGTAAATGATTCGGTTCACACCCCCAGTCTTCTGCTCCGTAGCAATTCAGGTCGCTTCCCGATGAATTCCATGCTCCAATTTCGTCTAATGGATAAGTCATTTCATCCGATACCTGTACGTTCAAGGCGGGGTTGCCTTCAGACTTCTAGAAGAAAGCAAAAGAGACCAATTCTTCTTTCCGCCGCAGATTCTTTCAATTTAATAGAAACGGGGGTTGCGCTCGACGGCATTCTGATGTACACTATCAATGGATCAAATTCAGAAATCCTTTCGAGGGGACTCAAAATCTTTGGACTTGAAATCTTTCTCGTCAAATCTCCCTCTACTGAGACCGAGGGATCTCAAAACGAGAGTGATAGATAACAAGGAAAATTAGGTCTTGCAATCGACGGCATTCTGAGTTACAATAGAAATGGGTCGAATTCATAGATCCTTTCGAGGGGACTCAAAATCTTTGGAATTGAGATCTTTCTCGTCAAATCTCCCTCACTGAGGGAGATCCGATCGAGATTGATAGATAACAAGGAAAATTAGGTCTTGCAATCGACAGTTTTCTTAGCTATAATTGATCTAGCTATGATTTCCTAGTGAACTGTAAATTCTTGGACAGGGGCAATTTTGCAGCGACAATCCTCTGGACTTTGATAGTACATCTATGATTCATAGTTAGTCCAGGGGACGTTAAATCCCTTAACTTGGAATCGACTCCTTATCGTCAGGACGATTTTGCAGCGATAACAAATTAAGGCCCATGGCGGTCCCCTGGAATTGAAATCAAATCCAAGAAATTAGGTCTTGCGCTCTACGGCATTCTGTGTTACAATAGAAATGGGTCGAATTCATAGATCCTTTCGAGGGGACTGAAAATCTTTGGAATTGAGATCTTTCTCGTCAAATCTCCCTCACTGAGGGAGATCCGATCGAGATTGATAGATAACAAGGAAAATTAGGTCTTGCAATCGACGGCATTCTGAGTTACAATAGAAATGGGTCGAATTCATAGACCCTTTCGAGGGGACTCAAAATCTTCCTTGGACTTGAAATCTTTCTCGTCAAAGTCTCCCTCTACTGAGACCGAGGGATCTCAAAACGAGATTGATAGATAACAAGGAAAATTAGGTCTTGCAATCGACAGTTTTCTTAGCTATAATAGAAATGGGTCGAATTCATAGACCCTTTCGAGGGGACTCAAAATCTTTGGAATTGAGATCTTTCTCGTCAAATCTCCCTCACTGAGGGAGATCCGATCGAGATTGATAGATAACAAGGAAAATTAGGTCTTGCGCTCGACAGTTTTCTTAGCTATAATAGAAATGGGTCGAATTCATAGATCCTTTCGAGGGGACTGAAAATCTTCCTTGGACTTGAAATCCTTCTCGATCGTCAAATCTCCCTCACTGAGGGAGATCCGAGCGAGAGTGATAGATAACAAGGAGAATTAGGTCTTGCATTTGACGGTTTGATTTTGTATAATGTATCTAGTCCGATTCATAGACCCTTCCAGGGGACTGGAAATCCTTGGACTTGAAATCCTTTTCAGTGGACGGAAAATCCTTGAAGAGGACTTCAAATCCTTAAAGAAGACAGGGGACTTGAAATCCTCTTCAGGGAACTGACAATCCTTGAAGAGGACTTCAAATCCTTAAAGAAGAAAAGGGACTTGAAATCCTCTTCAGGGAACTGACAATCCTTGAAGAGGACTTCAAATCCTTAAAGAAGAAAAGGGACTTGAAATCCTCTTCAGGGAACTGACAATCCTTGAAGAGGACTTCAAATCCTTAAAGAAGAAAAGGGACTTGAAATCCTCTTCAGGGGACTGAAAATCCTTGAAGAGGACTTCAAATCCTTAAAGAAAGAAGACAGGGGACTTGAAATCCTCTTCAGGGGACTGAAAATCCTTGAAGAGGACTTCAAATCCTTAAAGAAGAAAGGGGACTTGAAATCCTTCTCAGGGGACTTCAAATCCTTCTCAAAGGACTCGAAATCCTTCTCAGGGGACTGAAAATCCTTGAAGAGGACTTCAAATCCTTATCGGGGGACTTGAAATCCTTATCGGGGGCGGGGGACTTGAAATCCTTATCGGGGGCGGGGGACTTGAAATCCTTCTCAGGGGACTGGAAATCCTTGGATAAGACAGGGGACTTGAAATCCCTTAAGAGTACGGGGGACTTGAAATCCCTTAAGAGTACGGGGGACTTGAAATCCCTTAAGAGTACGGGGGACTTGAAATCCCTGAAGAGTACGGGGGACTTGAAATCCCTTAAGAGGACTATAAATCCTTGGATAAGACAGGACTGGAAATCCTTGAATAAGACAGGGGACTTGAAATCCCTTAAGAGGACTTCAAATCCTTGGATAAGACAGGGGACTTGAAATCCCTGAAGAGGACTATAAATCCTTGGATAAGACAGGGGACTTGAAATCCCTGAAGAGGACTATAAATCCTTGGATAAGACAGGGGACTTGAAATCCCTGAAGAGGACTATAAATCCTTGGATAAGACAGGGGACTTGAAATCCCTGAAGAGGACTATAAATCCTTGGATAAGAGGGGGACTTGAAATCCCTGAAGAGGACTGGAAATCCTTGAATAAGACAGGACTTCAAATCCTTATAGATGGAGAGAGACGAAGAAACAGGATCGGTAGAGGAGGAGAAAGGGTTTGCTCTTGACGAGGAGCTGGGATGGAATCGATACAGAACAAATTTATGGATCCTTTTTTCTTCCCGGGGACTGGAAATCCTTCAACAGGAGGACTGAAAATCCTTGGAGAGAACTATAAATCCTTCAGCAGGGGGACTAGAAGTCCCTCCAGGGGACTGGAAATCCTTTTCGATATAGAGAGACGAAGAAATAAGATTGGGAAAAATAAGTAAAGGGTTGCTTTTGATGAGGGACTAGGATCGAATTGATAGAAACATATTCCGGACCCCATCCATAGAGAAAGATGGGGTGGTGGGAAGTAAAAAGGTAAGGAATAAGGAGTAGAGCCTCGATGGTGAAATGGTAGACACGCCAGATTCAAAATTTGGTGCTGAAGAGCGTGGAGGTCCGAATCCTCCTCGGGGCAGAAGGTCTCGTACCCTTATTCAGATCGAACCCTTATCTACTAAAAGCTTTATCAAAGGTTTATCAAAGATTTATTCTCTCTACCACTAGAGATTCACATTCAATTGATTTGCTTATCTCCCAAATGAGTACCTCCTCGGGGTAGGAGGTCTCGTACCCTTATTCAGATCGAACCCTTATCTATTCAAAGGTTTATCAAAGATTTATCCTCTCTACCACTAGAGATTCACATTCAATTGATTTGCTTATCTCCCAAATGAGTACCTCCTCGGGGTAGGAGGTCTCGTACACTTATTCAGATCGAACCCTTATCTACTAAAAGCTTTATCAAAGATTTATCCTCTCTACCACTAAAGATTCACATTCAATTGATTTGCTTATCTCCCAAATGAGCACTCGAAATACTTCCTCGGGGCAGAAGGTCTCGTACCCTTATTCAGATCGAACCCTTATATACTAAAAGATTTATCAAAGATTTATTCTCTCTACCACTAAAGATTCACATTCAATTGATTTGCTTATCTCCCAAATGAGCACTCGAAATACCTCCTCGATTCGAGAGACAAGTGGTCTCTCCGGTGCCTCCCAAACTCCCAATAGGAAGAAAAATCCTCGGAGGATTCTGGTCTTTCCAGTGCCCAACCCTCAAACATGGGGATGCAAATCCTCCGATTGTTGATTATTGAGACCAGAATTCTCCGCCGTCCGGGGATTTGGATATGAAGTATTAGGTATCGAATAGGAAACACCTTCTGCTTCTTTCTCAAGTGAGGCTGGGACTCAGAATCCCGAGATTCGAGGAGATCCAAGTAGGTCTTTCAACGGGACTAGAAATCCTTATCAGGGGACTTCAAATCCTTGAAGAAGACAGGACTGGAAATCCTTGAAGAAGACGGGGGACTTGAAATCCTTCGAGGGGACTAAAAATCCTAGTACCTGAGGTGGGACTGAAAGTCGTAGTAGCCAATTAGAGTGTGATGAAACTGCGTCACGAGACCCCAGTATCTGGACTAGGACCAGAAATCCTAGTAGTTAGTCGGGGCATTAGTTAGGATGTCACCAAGAATCCCTATTAGTGAATTTGAATGAACTAAAATTTTGGGATTCGGTTAGATGGTCCATCCCCTAAGGACCCGGGGTCCTTAGAGCCCTTCCAATGGAAACAATGGAAAGGACTTGAAATCCTGATTATCTAGTTGGATACGGGAAAATCCAAACTTTAGAATGAATTTTTGGAATGTAAAGATGAATGAGGGGAATGCCCCTCCTTCCTCCCCATATTACCGTTGATCACCGAGAAATTGAATCTCCGGAGAATCTCAAACAGAATGGATCGACATCTTCATCAAGGATTTGTTCCGATAAGGATGTTGGAAAACTACTACGTCCTCTACGAACTACTTCCTACATTTTCCATATAAGAGATTCCTACTCCTTCTTGATTTCGAATGTTGCTTCCATCTCCCGAATAGGAAGACTCCGAAGGTGATCTATAACTTAGTAATTATCCGGAATTCTATAAGCAGAAGTTATTGCATCAGTAAGGGGAAAAGATGTATCTTCCTTTCACCAATTCGAATCCTGAATAGCCCTATATATTGCTAGGGATCCAGACTGAGTCAAGAATATCCGAGATTTTATGATGCGATATCGAATTCCCATTCAATAATTGTCTTGTTATTCGATCCGGTGACGTCCCACTAAATCGAAATAGATTGAATAGGTAGTGGTAACTTTCAAACAACATGTTATGAATGAGAAAATCTTTGGATGAGTGACGATTCCGTCTCATCCATCTATCTCTATGAACCATAAGCCTGAAACGAAGGAATCGCTCTTGCAAATCTTCCATTGGAATGCTTTGATACGAGTGAATAGGAACAAATATCTGCGGGTATTGCAAATATATATGCATGAATTAGGTTTCTTTGACGTATTCAAAGTGTCGTTCTTCACCCGAAGGGAAATTCTTCCACCGCTTGGTAGATAATTCAGTTATCGATTTCCGGTCATATCCACGAAGAAGAAAGAAATTTCTAATCTTTTCATTTGAGAAATGTTTCTCGCGCTCCCTCCTCGTACCGTAAGTAACATAAAGCCTCCGTACCAGTTCTTGTTTCGCTAATAAACTATGACGTGAAGAGGGAATGTTATGATCCGGCTGAGATAGAAGCATGGGATCCCAGGTGAAGCGCCCCCCCAGGAATAGAATTGGTTCATCGGATCGATTACATTGCGTTTCGTATTGATTAGATGAGTTGGGGATTCCTAATTCAAGAAATTGCTCGCGTAATGATAGATTATCCAATTAATTTTCTAATCTTTTAATGTCTCTTTGTCTCGATTTACCCGAGGCTCTCTTGTAACTGAAAAGATATCCTTTTCTCTTATGCGATTTCTTTCCACTAGACTTAATCTTATTCAATTCGAAATCCCGTTGGGGGATTTGATCCTGATTCCGATGAAAAAAGATCGAATTATACAAATTATTCGATTCGGATAATACTCTTATCGATTCATAACTGCCACTTCGCATGAAACCAAAACGCCAAAATTTGGGGGACCAAGTAATCCCACGCGACACTTCCTTCGGAATCGAGTCTACTTCACTCGACTGTTCCATTTCAGAATCAGTTGGAATCTTAGACACCCCCTTCTTTGTAGATTTATAAGAACGACTCGCAGAGATTATATCTGGAGAATACCTGGGTTCGATGGAAGAAGGAAGAGGAGGACTATTAGCGAATTGACTTCTACTTCTACAGATTTCTGAACATAAGAAATCCCTCAAAAGGTTTTCCGAGATACCACAGGCTAAGTTAGAATCATTCTCTACAACTTTATCAATAACAACGAGATTCTCTTCCTCTCTCATATCCATTCCGAACCAAGGATCACGAGCTGCTAATCCGGCCAATAGCCCTAAGATATGCGGAAGTATAGCGAATTCCTTAATTGTTGACTCGGTTATTAAAGGTTCCAAATACCAGTTATACAAGTGGTAAAACCTCTTCTTCAGTGTATTACTACCAATAAATGAGGGATCTGCAGGGGAAGTATCTATCAAACCATTTTTCAGAATAGCTTTTCCTATATTGTAAGGAAGTATTTCATATCCAGAACCGAATCGGATTCCGTTACCTATATACGTAACAATTGAATTTTGTCTACGTAAAGCTAATTTAATTGCACTATCGGATACAATCTTTCTTCTTCTAGAAGTAGTGATTAATAATGCTTCATTAGCAGGAGAAAATAGATCTCGTTTGCTATAACCCGTAGTTCCAGACCCAGTACCTTCGAGAAAAGAGGGATCAGCTTCTATTTCAAAGCCTTTGACACGCGAGAGAATTGACAATTCTTTTTGACGCTGACGCCTGTTAGACCCTCGGAGATTTATCAATTAGTTCGACCAATTCGGAGCTATTGAAGCTGGATCTACCTTTGCAGGTACATGAGTCGAAGCAATAACGAGATTCTTGCGAATGCAAGGATTCCTGCGCCCATTACCGATACTCCTCAATATTAGGCAGAGTAAGAATCTGGGATCGGCTTCTAATCTGTGATACAGGCGATTAACATTCAACTCATGAATGTCTTGAATCCATATCGTACAGGGAGACATCTCTTTTGCTATTGCAAAAATAAGATTCAATCGGTTTACGCTCTGTTTCGAAATGAAAGTCCCACGTACATTATTGAAATATGATCTGTTGTATAACAACTTCCTCAATGGCAGTCTCACCGACGGAAAGTAGGAATTGGATGCTATATCCCTAACTACATAAGATCGTCCAGTTTCTATGGGTCCTACTAGTGGAACTCCTTCAGATGGTAATAATCCTGATGAAAGCAAAATAGGTACGTCACGACATGGAATATTCGGAATGCCTTTTCGTCTCATTGTCGCTGAAAGGAGAATATTTCTTTCAAGGGCAAGAAGAGCCCACTTCTCCGCAGGATCCAACTCACAGATCTCGTAATTTGATAGATCATTTTGACGAATCCGAAGTAGGTATGACAAAAGATTAGATCCTTCTTCTGGGGTGGGTTCGTGATTAATCCCACCGCTCAATGAATCGTAATTGGAATTTAATTTCGATTCATACTTGGAAATAGTTTTATTTGTCACTAGATATTGAGTCAGTAATTGTTTATTAATCTTAAGGGTGTCGGAGCTTTTCCTACGAAGTATCCACGAATCTAGTTCATTTTTCACAAGGTAATAGAAGATTATATTATTTGTATAATTCAGGAATCTCTTCAGGGAATGTATCAGTAGATCTTTCGTTTACATTTACCTTGTCGAGGGAGAATACATTACCTTTTCCAGATAAAACCCACGCATTGGGTCTATTAAATATCCGGTGATATTGAAACGTTTCCACAAGTGAGGGGAATTGGAACCCGAAACAGCAGATAAATAATGCTTGAGAAATGCAAGAACAAATAATATCGAGAAAACGAGGTAGGATGGGGCATACTTATTCGAAAATCTAAAGACTGACCATCTCGAATGCGACACCTGCGTTTAGTTAGTAATTTCTTCGAAAATAGAGAGATCTATTTTAGATAATACGTTACTGATGGAATCGTTTCTGAATCTTGATCTTAGGCTTAACGATAAACAAGCTCTAGCATTACCTATATCCTCAGCAACTCTTTCCGTAATTCCGGGGAAAGTGTAATTCAAGTCATCACTTACTTTGAGTACTATTTCTGGATATATCTCTCTAATCAGATCATAAAAGTATCTCCACCAGTTAGGGGTGAAAAACCGAGGTATATATTCTCCGAATGGGCTCCATTTCTCGCAGATATTGTCTCTCCAAAAGATCCAAGAGATCTTATATTTGTTTAAATCCTTTGATAACTCATCGAAATTAATGAGATGAGATGGAAGAATAGGTTCTTTTTAGACACGTGTATCTGCAAGCCTCGTATT
Organism: Dipteris shenzhenensis; assembly: GCF_047967505.1. Classification (NCBI taxonomy): domain Eukaryota; kingdom Viridiplantae; phylum Streptophyta; class Polypodiopsida; order Gleicheniales; family Dipteridaceae; genus Dipteris; species Dipteris shenzhenensis. The sequence continues at coordinate 20,067 of NW_028239715.1, read as the reverse complement.
TTCGTACAGAACCTTCTCTCCAGTTAATCCTGTTGGAGATCTTGATGCTACACTGCTGCATAATGAGAATTTCTTTGACCAATAAAGCGTCTCAGATTCTTCTGATTCCCAAAAATAACCAATGTGTGAATCATTTTGATAGAATTGATTCCCAATAGAATCATTCCTCGAGTTTGATCTCTTCTCAATGGATCCCTCCGAATCGACTTGATCCACTCCCGAATTTTTGAGACGGGGTCGAGATCGCCAATCAGCCGATAGCTTAGAGTTTATCAATGTTCTTTCCAAGTAATTTCCATCGCTACCACATGAAGATAGAGACGAATCTCCCGTTTCGCGAGGAGATAAGTTCAACCCCGTCAGTAGTCCTCTTAGATCCGAAATAGAGTCAAGAAATCTATCTGAATGAGTTAGTGGTGGTATCGCAGATTCATCCAGATCAGATGGAGTCGATTCGGTTGTTGCGAGTATATGATCAATAGTTTCCCTTTCCGTTCGTTGCGAGGAATTGGGTAACAACGAATCAGACACTTGGGATTGAATAGATGAAGTGATATTTTTTGTATCTAAGGATCCTATTTCAAGAGATGGGATGACTTCATCACCGGAGCCCGTATACGAATTCTCTAAGATGTCAGAGTAACTACTGCTGTATCCTCCAACCAACGAATCCCTTCTTCTGATTATTGAGATAAAATCCCTTCCGGCACAGTTCAATACGGGTAAATGCGAGTAATCTATAAAGTTTGGTGTATCTACTTCATCGGAAATGGATCCCGAAATACTCCCAATATTCCTATTCGAACCTTTCCCATAATTCAAATTATCCAGAAACAGATCCCAATCCTGCCTTCCCGTAGCGGAATAAGCACCATTCGGGAGTTTTGTTCCAATACATTCGATACAGGATGATTCAACAAGAAATGGATTAACTGCGGGTTTTAGGAAGATTGAGGAGCCTACCGATTCTTCATCCATTAACAATCCGGACTCGATGAAGAAACTATCTTTTCTACCGAAGATTCTCTTGAGAAAGGATATCTTCTCATCGAGGTTGAGTGAACTCAGAAGGAAATCAAGCAGTGGATAATCTATATTGTTCAATTTATAGACAAGATAATCAATCCCATCTGTCGAAGCTTCTTCACTAATATACTTGGGAATAATGATTCGGTAAATAGATGATATATTGGTAAATTCCTTGGGATACTTGTTGTTCCTCCCAGCCGTACTACGAATAGTGATACCAATATTATTTAGTGCTAATATCGACAGATCCATAGATTGATCTACCTAAGTCGGATCTTATTTCTGCGAATACTCTCTTGGAAGGGGAAAAAGACAAGTCTCTGATTGTATCAAGCCACCTGTGCACATTTGACCGAACATCTGGATATTCATCAATTGGGGAAATAATACATTCATGCAACAAACGCTCTATGTTACCCCTCCATTCCAATAATCTCTATTCAATTGCAATTCTTGTTACACCAGTAGATCCCTCGCCCCCCTCCCGGCTACCCAATTGATAGTTGATTCTGGATAGATATTCACTAGCTAATGTACAGAAATAGTCACGCGAAAAGAGCGTGTATACTGAGTAGAGAGATATTAACCTATTTCGTTCATATACCCTAACTAGAGAGTATGTTGAAGATATGTTACCTCCCTCTCCCGATTCATCTGAAAAAGTAGGATTTTCACTTCCATCAGTTCTTTCTACAGGTACATCGAAAAGGATCTCTAAACGGTTTGAAATAATCTTATCAAGATCGAAGTATGCGCCATTTTGCATCTCTGATTCCTCGTCAAGTATTCCACCAAATGATAGATCTCCTCTCGATAGAAAGGCTTTCCTAGGTTCCTCGCTACTACTACCAATTCTTACCTTACTGGAAATCAAATTCGATTTTTTAACTCTTAAAAGAAATCCAGTCAGTCGGTTTCTTGATTCATTTATTAGTTGTGAATAGGCGTGTAGAATAGAAAATTCCCCCTCATTTCCGTGGGAATCTAACCCCAATAATTGGAAGAACCACTTACGATTCTAGGAAGAATCAATACATTTATTGGAATCATTTTCTGCTATTCCCGCTACAGAAGGGGAGAAAGGATCTCCCAACAATAAAGGAGAGTCGAGTGTAAAATGCCGACAATCTCTCTCTACTTTCCATAAATGAGATATTCTTCCGATACCGAAAGACACGGAATTCTTATATCATTCTTCTGCCAAATATGTCTTAATAGGAGTTCCATCGGCGGTGGGACCCATACCTAGTTCATGTATAGATGATTCTGTTGAAAAGCCGTGACTCACCGCCTCTGGAGAATCATCAGTGGATATTGCTCTTTCCTCCGGAGAGTAACTGCCTACAAAGCCATTTCCAGATCTTTTCATTGAATCATATTCTGGATTTCTCTCCTCACTTCAACTAGATAAACAAGTATCTTCGATAGGTATCTCCTTCCCAACCTTCTGATTTCTGGAATCAGACTCATCCCTTGAGTTGCTATGAAAAGCCTCCAATTCTCTAGATGTCTCTATTTGTGAGGAGACATACTTCGAGAAACCACAGGAAATTTCTAGTAATATACTTGGTACCTCAGTGAGTAATTGATTATCCGATAGATAATCAAGTTCGATAAATCTCTTTTCTAAGAGAGATCTCGTTAGATTCAATTCGCGCTCATCCTTATTCCATGGAGAAGGACTTTGGTGACAGGAATGCCACATATAAAAATCGGCGTAATCCCGGAATAGTGTCCAACTCCCCTCGTCAATGGAATTTAACCAATCTCTTATATCGCTATAGGATAGGGATACACCATCACGAGATGACATTGTATTCTTATGGGGTGGAAATAGAGACAAATTGGAGAGACCCTTCCGCTCGGAATAGAACGGTGATTCATCTCCCTGCCGATCTACTGAATCCCTGGATTCGAGTAACATTTTGTCCCAAAAGTCCGATATTACGGGAATGAAGGAATCGCTTCTTAATGTTGCTGTTTGTAGCCAATTAACCCTTTGCTTGTCATGGATTTTCCGGAGAAGTAACGAATCAGAATCATTTTAGTAACAGTCATCCTTACGAAGTATCACATTTATATAGAATTCAAAAAACTCATTTGAATCTTCTAGATTCTTATCCCCCAGTGATTTTTCAATCCTCTCAGTCACATCTCTGGATATATTCTTGATGGGGAGTGGATCCCTCATCAGCCGGACCCTCCATCCATCTGAAACCGAAGGATCCATCGCACTATATATGGGAACTTGCGGTTCTTCCCTCGTCGAAGTTGTGGAAATATTTCCGTTTGAATCCGAATAGTAAGAATTACGTGTCTTTCCCTTTCTATCCTTTTCAGCAGGTGAGCATCTTATTGATAGAGAAAGAGGATAGAAGGATTCAACAGAATTTGTTGCTGGTTTTTTTACTACTCCACCAGTTCTATTAATTAGTTTCGCTAGATCTATAGAACCTCCTTCGATCAAATTTCTCTCACCTGAACGATGCATAGGAATTGGTATTGTTAGTAACATCAGGATTCCCGGAGTCACGCTATTACCCCGCTTCATTGAATCGCGCAGATTCCGTAAAAAGATTGAACTCAGAATTCATAAGTCAAATAATTTGATGGAGGGTTCATAACTGGAGAATAGACCAATTAGAAATTCCCCTAGATCTTGATTTTTCAATGATTCAAATGAGTAGTGGAATCCATCGGTTTCTGCTAACTTCGGAACTTCAGAGAATAAATCTGGACTTCTTACTTTTTCTTCTCCCACTTCTCTTACCTCATGATCTCTCTTCACTTTATCTATATGTGGTAGATACTACCCACCTCTCACATTCCATTATATAGATAATATCGAAAGATTCAAGGCCCAATGGAGTGAGTACTTTCGATGTGGTGATTTGTGGGTGTATTCGTACCTACCTGAAGCTGTCTCGGGAATCTCGAATTGTTGAAGAAACCTATCTATGTCTTATCTATCTCCTCATCAACTTATTTTATTCCGAGTGATAAAGACGAGTTCTCCAACCTGATGGGCGAACGACGGGGATTGAACCCGCGCGTGATGGATCCACAATCCATTGCCTTGATCCACTTGGCTACGTCCGCCCCCTACTTTCCCTATTCAGCTTTCTTAACTGGGAGAGAACAAGATCTACTAGGGTCATTCATTCGATGCGCGTACGTATTATTCGTCTATATATTAATACAAGAAAAAATATGTTAGGTGAAAAATGTATTCTCAATCTATTCCAGTGGGTACGGGACTACAAGCGTTCCGCTAATCAGAATGAGAATATCTTTGATTCCCATTCTCTGTAATCCTAGAAGGGTGTTTCAAAGATTCCCCAGAATCCAAGATTGGAAACTGATAATTGTAAGATTATGGCGAGATATTACTATTATTTCTATTCATTCCATCGGACGAATCTCCATTAAATACCAAACCTTATGCGAGGTTTGGTATTTAGTGATGCTGCACGACCAGACAGGTATTATCCGTTTACAGAAGGAGCTTCAACAGAAGCTAAGTCTAGAGGGAAATTATGAGCGTTACGTTCATGCATAACTTCCATACCTAGGTTAGCACGGTTGATGATATCAGCCCAGGTGTTAATAACACGACCTTGGCTATCAACCACGGATTGGTTGAAGTTAAAACCATTCAAGTTGAATGCCATGGTGCTGATACCCAAGGCAGTAAACCAGATGCCTACTACGGGCCAAGCGGCTAAGAAGAAGTGCAGAGAGCGAGAATTGTTAAAGCTGGCATATTGGAAGATCAAACGGCCAAAATAACCGTGAGCAGCTACGATGTTGTAGGTCTCTTCCTCTTGACCGAACTTGTAACCTGCATTAGCAGACTCATTCTCAGTAGTTTCTCTGATCAAACTAGAAGTTACCAAAGAACCATGCATAGCACTGAATAGAGAGCCGCCGAATACGCCAGCTACACCCAACATGTGGAAGGGATGCATAAGGATGTTGTGCTCAGCCTGGAAAACGATCATGAAGTTGAAAGTACCAGAAATTCCTAGGGGCATACCGTCAGAGAAACTTCCTTGACCGATTGGGTAGATCAGGAACACAGCGGTAGCAGCTGCAACGGGAGCTGAGTACGCAACAGCAATCCAAGGACGCATGCCTAAACGGAAACTAAGTTCCCACTCACGACCCATGTAGCAAGCTACACCAAGTAGGAAGTGAAGAACGATCAGTTCGTAAGGACCACCATTGTATAGCCATTCATCAACGGAAGCTGCTTCCCAGATTGGGTAGAAGTGTAAACCGATAGCTGCAGAAGTAGGAATGATAGCACCGGAGATAATGTTGTTTCCGTATAGCAAAGAACCGGAGACAGGCTCACGAATACCATCGATATCTACAGGGGGAGCTGCGATGAAAGCAATGATGAATACAGAGGTTGCGGTTAATAAGGTGGGAATCATTAAGACACCGAACCATCCGATGTAAAGACGGTTTTCAGTGCTGGTGATCCAGTCGCAGAAGCGACCCCATAGGCTTGCGCTTTCGCGTCTTTCTAAAGTTGCGGTCGTGGTAATTTTTGGTTTTCGAAACGATTGGTGATTACCCAAGCTGATGAGCCTGTTGATCCATAGTATATCACAGAATCCCACCTGTGTCAACTAATCTAATATTGATTGAATATCCGAAGAAACGGGAAGACTTCCCTTTGTTTTCGCACGATACTTCTTCAAACCTTGACTCTCTTTTCAGACGCATTTCCCTTTTATTATCATAAACCACGGGAAAGTCAACGTTAGTTCGGCTCCTCGAGTACATCATGGGAGATGCCAGCTTTGCCTTAGATGTACTACGACTCAATCATCGATTCGAGGTGAGGGACATACAGGATAAATATCTGCTGGCGTTGCCTGACATCCCCCCCCCCCCCCGAGGTGAGTAGTCCGCCCCAGGCGGAGATAGTTGAGAATGGTGGGAGTCGCGGGGATGCGGGCAGTGCCAATCATGTCGATCATGTCGATTGTGTCGATTGTGTCGATCATTCTAGTCATGTCGATCATGTCGATCATGTTGATTGCGTCGATTGCGTCGATCACTTTGGTCATGTCGATCATGTTGATCATGTCGATGATGTTATGGACTTTACGATTCGACACTAGTCTTTCTCTTTTTCATGAGGTACTATACCAGTGACAAAATTTCCCCTATGACTTGGATATTCTTTCTCCCATTATTTAATTTCTGCTTATCCATATGCTTCTGGCGTATCTTGATTCCTAATACCCTGCGCTCCGGAGTAGAAGGTTTCAATCCACCAATAAGAGGTTGTGGATTGAAACGAACCCGGAACTAACGGAAATGGGCAAAAGCCTTATTAGCTTCTGCCACCTTGTGAGTCTCCTCCTTCTTCCGTACAGCACTACCAGAATTTCTGGCAGCATCCATTAATTCATCACTTGATCTTAAAGCCATACTTCGACCTGAACGTTTTCGACACGCGATCAATAACCATCGGATAGCCAAAGCTCTTCCTTCTGCAGGTACTACTTCAACGGGGACTCGATAAGTCGATCCACCTACACGTTTGGATTCTGTTACTATATCGGGAGTTACCCTACGTATTGCTTGTCGCGGGACAGACAGTGGATTCTTATTCGTCTTTTCCTTAATCCGCTTCATAGCCTGATAGAGAATCTGATAAGCCAATGATTTCTTGCCATCTTTAAGAATACGATCAACCAACATGTTTACTAATCGATTACGATAAATCGGATCCGATTCTATATTTTTCTTTTTGTTCGCTACATTGCTCCGGTGTAACATGAGTTTACAGATATGTCGGATTCCGATTCTATCTCGACTGTATCTTAGAATCTTATTTGGGCTTTTTCACTCCATATTGTAGGGTGGATCCGCCGGTTAGTCGAGGATCTCCCCCCAAACTGCACGTGCGACTTTCATCGAATGCAGCTTTCCATATGATTGAATAGAAAGTCTTGAAGTAAGTTCGGGTTACTTCAATGAATCATATTTACTCATTAGGCATTGAGTATCCGTTTCCTCTTCATCATCCCACGAATAGGAGAAGGGAAATCCCGTATTTCATTTATCTCACCAAGAATGTCCGTGGGTTTATTGATCCAATTACCAAATGTTCACAAAACCTCCACTGAATCTCCATAATCGTAGTCCGAACTCGTTCTGAGAGAGAGAAGACATTCGAAGATTTTCCAAATAAATGGGAGTCCGGGTAAGACTCAACTTACTGGAATGCAATACCCTGGACACCGAGTTGTTTCACACGAATAAGATAATAATCAATCTCCGTAATAGCAGGCTTCGGTCCCCTGGCAACATTCCCACTATCGGGTCGGCTATGCATTTGACATATCAGAACAACCGATACGGAATCATTGCGATGATACAAGTTACGACAATGTTCTGCAACGCACTGGAACGCCCCTTCTTACGATCCTTTACTCCTACAGCATCTAAAGTTCCTCTAACGATATGATATCTTACACCAGGTAGGTCCTTCACCCTCCCGCCTCTCACAAGGACC
>NW_028239715.1:0-2500 GCF_047967505.1 Dipteris shenzhenensis | reverse complement strand
CATTGGTTCCCCTCGAGTTGAATTCCCCGTTGGGAATAGTCCCGATTGGGACTCCGGAACGGGGTATTGTCACGGATCCACACCGACAGAACATCCCCCCCTGTGGGGGGAACCCCATCGGGAAGAATTCCCGGGGGTGGAATCTCCGGTTTTACAATCTAGTAACAAGTCGAGCGAGTAGAAGCCTTCGATACATCTAGACTCCGACGAGGACAAAACAAAGATTGATTGATTTGCTTATCCCAACCATTCAGTACTCTGGAGTAGGGATTCTCGAAGATAGCGGACGCTAGACTCGGATCCTTAGAAGCATTAGATTGGCCAAGAGAAGGGAGGGTATGGAGTCTTCTATCCATTATTAGAGCTTAAAATAGGCATGATATTGAATCCTCTATCGGTTGATCGACTATATGGTTATAGTCCCGATTCGGCATACGGGTGTGGGAGAACTACCTCATTACTGAGAATCTCGAATGTGGATAATGTAAATCTTCAAAGATACTATCGGTTTCTACGATATATATTATGAGGAGGTACCTCCCCCTCCCCTGACGTAAGTGAAGTATTATCCCTATTGAAGGGAGGTACATCATCTAGACTATCTTCTATCCTACTGGAAATGGATGAATCTCCCCGGGTGGGATTTGAACCTACGACCAATCGGTTAACAGCCGACCGCTCTACCGCTGAGCTACCGAGGAAAGTGGCAGATGATTCAATCCCATATACTTCCAGAGACTCTTGTTCCTTGAGCCGCCCCTTGATCTGCAAGACGTTAACCACTCGAAGACCCAAAGCTTTCTTCGAGACTTCATGAACCTCGCGTACACCCTAACTCTCATTATAGGAAGAAGCAGTAATGATAGCAATCCCTTTTGCCTTCTCGGATAGAGCCTACGAATCGGGGGGGGGGCTGGTGTGGAAGATCTCGGTCATGGTTGATCTTGGTCGTGATTGATCGCCCCCCCCCCAACCCCAAGATGCATATCGATCGATCACCAATCACTAGTTTCTATTTCTCCTTTTCCGGAAAACATAGTAGAATAGTCACAGGATACTTATAGAGGTATAAGGAATATCTTGGAAAGGAGAAGAAAAAAACTCTTAGGAGACAAGAGAAACGAAGGCAGTTAGCAGTAGAATAATACCAATCATCAATCCGAATGAATAAGAAGATACTCTCCCGCCCATGGAACCCCACGATCCGTATCGATATCAATAATTGCAGGCGGGTGGAGGATCCATAAACTTGAATCCATAAATGGAATGAATGAGTCTACGGGGGGAAAGTATGGATAAGGGGTGAAAAATGAAGAAAAAAGGGGAAAGAGAACGTGAGGGGGAGGGGGGGGGAAGTGGGGGATAGTCGGGATGAAGAAAATGAATCGGAGCTTTGCGAAACGAAAGTAGCAGTTTATGGAAAGGGTGGAATTGGTAAGTCAACAACAAGTTGTAATATATCAATAGCTTTGGCGAGACGCGGAAAACGGGTATTGCAAATTGGATGTGATCCGAAACATGATAGTACTTTCACCCCCACGGGATTCTTGATACCTACCATTATAGACACTTTGCAATCGAAGGATTACCACTATGAAGATGTGTGGCCTGAGGATGTCATTTATAAGGGTTATGGCGGAGTGGATCGTGTTGAAGCAGGGGGACCACCTGCGGGAGCTGGTTGTGGGGGATACGTAGTGGGAGAAACGGTTAAATCATCGAAAGAATCGAATGCTTCTTATGAATATGATACTACTCTATTCGACGTTTTAGGGGACGTAGTCCGTGGAGGTTTTGCCGCTCCATCGAATCATGCGGATTATTGCATTATTATCACGGATAATGGATTCGATGCCCCTTTTGCAGCAAATCGTATTGCTGCGTCGGTTAGGGAGAAGGCACATACCCACCCATTGCGATTAGCAGGTTTGGTGGGGAATCGGACATCTAGGAGAGATCTCATTGATAAACATGTAGAAGCCTGCCCGATGCCTGTGCTGGAAGTGTTGCCTCTCATTGAGGACATTCGGGTCTCGAGGGTGAAGGGGAAAACATTGTTTGAAACGGCTGAATGTCAATCAGATCTCAATTATGTTTGTGATTTCCATCCCAATGTGGCGGATCAGATATTGTCTCGACCAGAAGGGGTTGTGCCAAGGGAAATTCCAGATAGAGAATTATTCAGTCTGCTCTCCGATTTCTATCTGAATCCCGATGGTGGGGGGCAGAGGAATGCCCAGCAAACTCAACAGGATATTCTGCTTGATTTTACGATGATTCGAAACCGAAACTGCAAATTTCTTGTATGTGTACCCTTTCTGAGGAAACCCTTTCACGAAGACTCCCGAAACTCTCACTTTTGAATGTGAAACCGGAAATTATCACACTTCTTGCCCCATTAGTTGTGTGGCTTGGTTATATCAAAAGATCGAAGACAGCTTTTCCCCAGTGGTAGGTACAAAGACTTGTGGTTATTTCTTACAGAACGCTCTTGGAGTTA